>NC_037679.1:58703916-58829712 GCF_003255815.1 Theropithecus gelada | reverse complement strand
TTGTATGTCTTATAGAAAGCAATACATAGCTCATTTACATTGGATCAAAACATTTTGTACTTGGAAAACAAAAAAGATAAAAATAGTGCTGGAGATGTAGGTAGGAACCACAGTTTAGAAAGAGGTAGAATGCCTTCTATTTTCTCAAGTTTTAGTTTAGATTAGATTAAGAAAACCTGCTTAGAAGCAATTTTTGACCCAGTTAAGTTTTGAAATCCCTCCTGAGCTAACTGTGTGTCTTGGCAGGAGTGATTGATGTCTCCTGGGAGCTAATGGCTGAGGCATTGTTTCTCAGAGCTGGATTCTCTGGCCTGGAACAACATGTCTATGAATAGTGATTTGATGACCACAGAAGCACCTGCTTGTCAAAGCCTGAGACTCTGCAGTCTTCCTGTAGCTTTTCTCAGTCACTGCCTGGTGCTCTCTTTTCAACATTTGTTTAGTGTACCCTGTGCACTCATGAAGATGATAATCTCTTTCTTCCCTTCACAGCAGCATAAAAATCCTGCAGTTATGTGATGTGGTATTGTAGAAGAAATGATGTAGAACTTGAGTAGTCATGGGATGAAAAAGTTTTAAGGAGCACTGGAGTAGGATAATTTTTCATCATTAGTTCCCTAGAGGGTTAAATTTAGTAATAATTTTTTCCCAAAGCCTTTTATGATTGGCAGTTTTCTTCAGCATTCGTGAGGTCCCTAGCGCCAGGACCCTGAGTATGTATAATCACATGTAAATAGAACACTAAATGCTCTATGTTTTTTTTTTTCTGAGCTGACTTTAACAAGATAATTTTCCGAAATGGTACAGGCAGTGTCTAAAGAAAATGAGATAATTAGATACAGTCTCGGTGTCTAAAATTCACCAATGAACAAATTGAAACATTCATGACAGCATAAAAATTCTGGAGGGACTGCCTTGGAACACACTGGGACTAGCAATAAAAGCAGTTTCTACTAACATTGACTTATGTGATACTTTCAACTATACTCATGGCCAGTGATTCCTAAATCTAGATCTCTAAATTTCCAAATTTAGATGTATACATATAAGTTCTAAATCCTTTTGTACTCCAGACTTTCATATCAATTTATCTACCAGAATCTCAATTTGGATGCCATGCAGACAACTCTAGATTTGCACATCTAAAGCCAAGCTCATCCTTCCCTTTTGTACCTCCTATGGTATTTCCTATTCACAGTTATCATCCCCACTATCCACCCAGTTGCCCAAAACTAAAATTTAGGAGTTATCCTAAATTCCTCCTTGTTCTTTTCTCTATATTTCATCCATAATGACCAAATTTATATCTTATCCATCTCTTCTTTTTATTCCTGAATAATTATTAAGGGTTTCAATAATCTCTTGCCTTCTACTGATCTCTATTCACTATTAACTCTGTAATGATTTTTTTCTAACAGGCAAATATCACAATACAATGCTATAAATCAAAACATGTCAATTGTACCTGTCACCTATAGAATACAGTTTAAACATGTCTGTAGCCAATCTAGTCATCATCATCTGGTCCCTGCTGACTGGCTAGCCTCTTTTAGTTTCTTCTGTTTTACCCCTCCCACCTGCCACATTTCGCATGACCTTTACTCCTTTGTGTATTTTCCAATTCTACCAACATGGACTCCTCTACCATGGTTGTGATAGACTGAAAAATGTCCCCAAAGAAATCAGGTGTAATTCTTGGAACCAGTAAATGTTACCTTGTTTGGAAAAAGGGTCTTTGCAGATATTAAGTTAAGGATCTTGAGATGGGAGATTGTCCTGGATTATCTAGGTGGGCCCTAGGTGCAATCACATGTATCCCTATAAGAAGGAGACAGAGGGAGATCTTTACAGACATGGAGAAATTTCAAGATGCTAGACTTAAAAAGTTTTGCAATATGGTTACAAGCCAAGGGATACTGGCAGCCACCAGAAGCTGAAAAAGGCGAGGAATGAATTTTCCCCTAGAGCCTCTGGAGGGAGCGTGGCCCACCCACCACCTTGATTTTGGCCCAGAAATATTGATTTCAGACTCTGGCATCCTAAACTATGAACTAGCATAGCTTCTGTTGTTTTAAGTCACAAAGTTTGTGGTACTTTGTTACAGCAGCCATAGGAAACTAATACAACAGTGGTTTCTGTTATCTCCCTGTGTGTTTCTTTTTCTCACGTATATTTTTGCCCCCAACCTGGAATGCTTCTCTTCTGTTTCTCTGTCTGGAAAATTCCTGTTAATTTTCAGAGCACACTCTGTGAAACTTTTTCTGACTCTCTCTGGCAAGTCGGCCCTCTGTCCCATTGTGCCGGCTATTTTTATTTTAACATCCGTATGTTTATAGCAGTGGTATAAGTGGCAATATAGCTGCCTCAGTGGTTATGAATACAGGCCACTTGAGTCGGTTAGAGGTGGGTCAAGTAACTTTGTGCAAGTTGTGTCTCTAAGCCTGTTTCCATATCTGTGAAATGAGAATAATAATGGTATCCACCTTCTAGTTTTGTTGTGAGGATTGAAAGAGATAATCTAAGTAAAAATGATAGCTGGCAGATAGTATGTATCCAATAAATGTTAGCTGCTTTTACGGTACTGTATTTTCACTGTATGTCCAGTGTCTCTTCACTGGACAATGAGTTCTTTTTATTATTATTATTATTATACTTTAAGTTCTAGGGTACATGTGCATAACGTGCAGGTTTGTTACATATGTATACTTGTGCCATGTTGCTGTGCTGCACCCATCAACTCGTCAGCACCCATCAACTCGTCATTTACATCAGGTATAACTCCCAGTGCAATCCCTCCCCCCTCCCCCCTCCCCATGATAGGCCCCAGTGTTCCCTTCCCGAGTCCAAGTGATCTCATTGTTCAGTTCCCACCTATGAGTGAGAACATGCAGTGTTTGGTTAAAAAAAAAAAAAAAAAAAAAAAAAGACAATGAGTTCTTTGAAGGAAGGAGGTATTCTTGTAATACCCAGTGCCTGGCTACTATTAAATCACTATTCCCTTACCTGGAGCTTCCACAATGCCTATTCCTGCATTCCTTCAACCTTCAAAAAATGTTACATCATATTTTTATCTATATGTTTTAATAATGTGGCAGTGTATTAGGTCTCATCTCTAGACCGGAGTTCTGATGGATACAAGACTCAGATGGTAATTCTCTACTTCTTGGTAGGGCCTTAAGAATATTTTCAACTTTGTATATAATTCAAGAGGTCAGCATTTTCTCACCCCTATTTCAGTTTTTACTGGGTTCAGAAGTAGGGCATCTGAGAGACTTAAAAAATAATTTAACACTTGGTTTAAGAAAAATTACTATGGATGCAGCTCATTTATGTGGCTTTGCAATCATAGAGGTCAAGAAGTATAGAATTATTCCATATTTAATAGAAGTGTTTAGGATTGCTGATTCCTAGAGATCCCTTCATGTGCCTTGATCTCCATTTTATAGGAACCATTTGATATTTTTGGAAGTCCATCTGATATTTTTGATATTTTGATATTATAGAAACTATTTGCTATAGGATTAACTGATTTGGTAATGAACATTTTATATATGAGAAAATCAGTAAAAATCATTCATCAGAAAAGTCTATTGTTGAAATTACCTTTTGGACATTCTGTTGAAATAATAATGTTCATTTCTTTTCCCTGAGGACACTTAAATACAGCGTTACTTTGTACTCTATACTATTGCAAATGTCCTTAAAAGAAAATGAAGTACATGGTTGAGAGAATCTCTTACATGATTGCTTTAAAGATCAGAAGTACACGGAGGAAATACTTCACAGGTTGATGGCTTGTATATAATCTTGGGCCTGGTTTAATCTTAGTTAAATTTCCACAAAATTCTTCGTTCATAAGGGAAAATATTCAAATTTCCCAAAACTATTTGGTAAAAGGTATAAGAGTGTGTGTATATTTAAAGTGTGTGTTGTAATTTTTGCTTCTCTCTGCCTCTCTCTCTCTCTCCCTTAGACATTAAATGTTGTAAAGGCAGGTATTATGTATTATTCACCTTTTATAACTACCACTAAGAAGACTTCCTGGCACATCGCTAGTCATTAGGGTGATACAGATGACAATTACAATGTAATTTTAATGACTATAGTAACAAAGGTGGACAATATTTGTGTTGGCTAGGATGTGGAGAAACTAGAATTCTGTGCATTGTTGGTAGAAATATAAAATTGCATAGTCATTTCAATAAAATAGTTTGTGTTTTCTTAAAAAGTAAAACATAAATTTACCATATGACTCGGCAATTCTACTCCTAGGAATCTACTCAAAAGGAATGAATTCATTTTTTGCTCATTAGTATCCTCTCCTGGTCTCCTTGGTCTTCTCCTCTGATCCTAACAATATAGATGCTTCCTTACTTCTCTTTTTTGCCCAATCCTGAGGTCAAAGTAACATAGTTAAATTAAAGACCTACACAAGTAAAGTCCAGAAACATTAGGAAGTACTGTAATGTTTATATATAGGATTAACTGATTTGGTAATAAACATTTTATCTATGAGAAAATCGGTAATTTTGAGAACACATCCTGTTCATTTTTGTGCTAGATGAAGTTTATTTTTGGTCTCACAATTATGGAATCACGGAATTTTACAGCTTAAACATACTTTAAAGATTAAAATTGCATGAAATAAGCATAAAGCTACCCCCATACTGGGTCAAAATTCATGTTCATCATAACCTCAAAATATGACCATATTTGCAAGTAGGGGCTTTGCAGGTATAGTTAGTTAGGATGCAGACATACTAGAGTAGGATGGGTTCTAAATCCAATATGATTTGTATTCTTATAACAAGAGAACTGGACACAGAGGCACACACAGGAAAAAGGGTTATGTAAGTATGTAGACAGAGATTGGGGTAATGCAGCTTCAAGCCAAGGAACACCAGGGATTGATAATACCATAAGAAGGTTGAAAGAAGCACGGAACATGGTCCTACTCACATCTTGATTTAGACTTTTAGCTTCCAAAACTGAGATATGAAATTTTTGTAAGCCACTCAATTTATGATACTTTGTTGTAACAGTGCTAGGAATTTAATATATTTCTATTTATTGAAAATAAAAATATACATGTTTATTCAGATCGAAGAGTCTACCAACTAATTTGTTTTGGCAAGGTAGTTTCTGGCTTTAAAATTATTTCATAGCTAGCTGTGGAGCCCAGCAACTCACATTTCACAGATGCCATGCATCTATTTAAATTGACATCATAAACATTTGCCAATGAACCAAACTGTGTTGGTTTTTGGATACTTACAAAAACTTAGGTTGTAATTTCAACATTTGGTGAGAAAATTCCCCAGGAATGATTTAGTGGTTGAATTGAAGGATTAGTTGCATATTTTAGTCCAATAAAAGATGTATACTATGTACTATGCACAAAACTTATGTATTTTGTTTTGAATCATTTATTTAAAGGTGTTAAGAGGTATTATATAAGGGTGTGTTTTAACCCAAGTTGATTTACTTGAATCTTTCTTTCTTTAATATGAGTTAATGTGTGAGATCATAAAGGAAAGACCTTGGAATGCTTAGCTAGACTGTGATGGTGTTAATTTGTTCAATTGGACATAATTAGTTTTATAGTTTCTAAAATGAATTGATGCATACTAATACTAATAAGATTTCCTCTTTTCTGAAAAATGTGTTTTGTACATTTCGGCATTTAAAATAAGTGAGGCCACATATTGCAAGACATCAATTTTAAATTTATAAAGTTCTTATATTTTGGTCTCATGGAGTTTCTGTTCTCACCTAATTCTTATATGACCATACAAGTTAAGTATTGATGTCTCTATTTCACTGACAAGTTAAACTATTATTTGTGCCTAAGTCTACACCAAAATCTATGCTCTTTCAGGAATAACATATTACTTTAACTAATGTGGATTAGATTTTAAGCCTTACTTAAAAATCACTTGACCTTATGTAAAGATTAGAATTTGAATCCTAACTCTTCTAATTATTAACTCTGTAGTTTTAGGCCAGTTCTATGAACCATACTTTTTTTTTTTATTGTAGTAAGAACATTTAACATCAGATTTACCTTCTTAACAAATTTTGTGTACAGTACAGTATTGTTAACTATAAATATGGTATTGTACCACAGATTTCTAGAGCTTATTCATCTTGCATAACTGAAACTTTATATCCATTGAATAGCAACTTCCCATTTTTTCCTCTCCCCAGCGGCTACCAACCACAATTCTACTCTATGCCTCTGTGAGTTTGACCATTTTAGATTTCACATTTAAGTGGAATGATGAAGTATTTGTCTTTCTGTGACTGGTTTATTTTGCTAAGCATAATGTCCTAAAGATTAATCCATGTCACATATTGCAGGATTTACTTCTTTTTAAAGGCTGAATAATATTCAACTGTATGAGTGTGTGTCTGTGTATCACATTTTTTGATGAAAGTATTAATCTGTTGATGGACATTTAAGTTGTTTCTACATCTTGGCTATTACGAATAATGTTGCAATGAACATGAATGTGCAAATGCCTTTGAGACCCTGATTTCATTTCCTTTAGATAAATACTCAAAAGTGGGATTGCTAAATTATATGGTGGTTCCTATTTTTAGTTTTTTAAGGAACCTTCATACTGTTTTTCATAATGACTGCATAAATTTGCATTCTCACAACAGTATACAAAGGTTCCAATTTCTCCTCATTCTCATGACCACTTCAGTTTTATCTGTAGTAATAATGGTTAACTCTAGCACTTTACAGTTTAAGCACTTCACAATTATTGATTAATTTAGTCTTTATAGCAACTCTATGAGGCAGATAAATATCCCCATTTTAGACAGGGGGAGAATGAGATTTAGAGAATTTAAATAACTTGCCTGAAGTCACAAACTATTCAGTGATAGATCATGGACTCTAACATCTAAGACTGTGCTTTGCTGCTCTCTGTAAAGACAGAGATAAAAAAACACCCGCTGCAGCAGCTGCTTGTCAGCATAAATGATGATGTGTATATAGGTACTTTGTAAACTGAAAAACACTAAAGAAATTTTAGTTATTATAGATAAGAATGCTTTTCTTTTACCAAATGTCAGGGTAGGCAGTTTCCTTATAAGAAGTTCTCATGGAATTTAAATGCTATTGTTGCAACCTAATCCTACTGATATATTTTTTAAAACATTCTTTGAAATAAGATATGCATTTTGCTTCATTTAACAAATGAAGCTAAATGTAAAAGTTGTCTGTTACTAGTTTAGCAATTTATGTTTTATAATTACTTCTTTATTGCTTTGATTGTTTTAATTAAGGATCATTTGTTGAAATCAATCAATGTTTTCTTTTATTGATACCCGGTGTTTGGATGAGAAGAATTCTTATGTACCTTAACATTAAATTATTTGCCATAGTGTGTTACATGTTGCAAAGAACGTTCATTACTTTTTGATGCCTACCCATTTCCTTAATGAAATAAATTTAGGTATTCTTTATAAATTGTCTTATTGGGCTTCAGAATTTCAAACTTTTTTCAATAGGAAACAAATTCAGAATCACAAGATTCTGACTATAGTTATCTATATTTGGTCTCTGACAACCAATATTAATGTTTTTTTTTTTGATTATTATAATGTCACTGTATTTCATGAGGACTGTAAACCAAAAGTAAAATTATAAGACCCTCCAACCACTTGAATGGACCCCTTCTATTGGCCAGGGCACTCCAAATTTAACCTGAAAAATTGGTTCTGGCCATGATTGGGGTTGGGGGATGGACGTGCCTAATTATACTCTCCTCTATTTTTGAATTACTGATAGAACAGACTCTTTAAATCTGATAAGAAACATTTACAATCTGTTCTCTCTGAAGCCTGCTACCTGGATGCTTCATCTGCATGATAAAACTTTGGTCTCCACAACCCCTTATTGTAACCTAGACATTCCTTTCTATTGATAATAACTGTTTCAACCAATTGCTGATCAGAAAATTTTTAAATCAACCTATAGCCTCGAACACCCCCCCTTTCCTTTGAGTTGTCCCACCTTTTTGGACTGAACCAATGTATGTCTTTCATGTATGTGACTGATGTTTTTTCTCTCCCTAAAATGTATAAAACTAGACGGCTGTTCCCTGAGCATACTGGGCACGTGTTCTCAGGATCTTCTTTGGGCTGTGTCATGGGCCATTGCTCATTCATATTTCTTTCAGAAGAAATCTCTTCAAATATTTTACAGAGTTTGACTCTTTTCATTGAAAAGATTTTCATAGTCTAACATCCTTTTTCTTTTTTCATCATTATCTTCATCTTCTTTCTCTTGTCTTCCTCTAGTCCTTCTCCATGTCTTTTTCTTCAGAACCTTTTGATATCTGTATTATAAAAGCTTCTCTCTAATTTCTGGCCAAGTATAAAAATAAAAATAAATTATTTTCACTTTTTTTTCTTTTGTTTTTCGTTTCCAATCTCTCGTAAGCCACTAGGTCAGATTCCTCTTTTGAGTTGTGGGGTGGATTGTGGAATGAAATACCCTTACCGTCCAATAGTGACTTAATGGTCAGTTTCCTTCCACTTTTGCTTTGTCATAAAAGGACTATTCATTTCAAATCGTAGTACTTTAGAAAGGAATGGTGCTTCCATTCTGTGAATGTATTTCATATTAACGTGTTTGTAGCTGGCAAAATAAAGAGCATTTCATATACTTTAGATCAACCACCAAGATGGTTCTAGTCATTACAATTTTGCTACAATGAACAGAACTAAAATTATCCAGATAGAGAAAATCTTTTTCCTAGTAATAAAGTCACCGTTATATTAGTATGAACAAAATGACAGTCTTAAAGTATAATAACACGCTCAACTTATTCACAGAGTTTCTTTGGAAATGTGAACCAATTTTCAGGACATGTGAGTATACTTTAAATAAACCATACACATGATTTGCTCTGTTTCTGAAATGTTATCGTGGAAGTTGAAATATTGCCTAAAGATAATTTGAAATTTTAGACACCAGCAATAGCAATTGAAAAAGATTGTTTAATAGCCTAGAATGCAGCTCTAGATGTGAGGACCTATATCCATTTATGTACAGGGGCAAGACTCAATGGCTTTTACTAGGGATTGGGTCTTTCTAGTAACATAGCTAATGCCACACTGTTCCTTTCTCCGCGAGAGCCCCTATCAAATTTGTGCTACCCTTTAGATATGGGCCTAGAATGGGGAAGCTGAGAATTATTCCTTACCCTTGAGAATGGAGATAACAATGGTAAAAGGGATTTCCAGTCTTAATAGTAACTAGAGTGGCAATTTTACATGTTTTGGGGGACAGGGGCCACTTCTGGTCTCTTAAGAGTCCACACTATGATATTTACTGGAAAAGTAGTTACCCAGTAACTAGAAGCTACTTATGGTAGAATTGATGAATAATTTTAAGAATTTTGTTGCAGTATGAAAGTAAGGCTCACCAAAAATATGTTTTATAAGAATATATTATTATTTTAACCAATATAGAGTGTATGAAATAACACTTGTTATAAATATGAAAACTGTAGTCATTGTTACTTTGACCATCAGAATATTTTTCTCTGCCTCTTTATCCTGGAAAAAAATAAAAACATCTGTCTCTGAGACTTTAGAATAATAAGTAATATTAATTTTTATTCTAATTCAGTATGAAGTATTTTTATCAAATGAGATAAATTTTGTAAAGTTATATAAAAGAAAATGTCATAATTATCATTGCTTTCTCTGGGACTAACTCTGTAAAGCCATTGGAACAAAAACTAGCCAACATATAATAATATCAGTATTCTAGACTATAATTATTTAACTTTAAAATACAACACACTGGGTACACGGCACAATACCAGTGCTATGGAAGATAACAAATAAAGGAAAGGAAAAAAAATTATTCTTTACCTGAAAGAACTTAAAATCTAGGAGGAAATATAAGATAGTTCTAAAGTAGTACACTGAATTTGCAATAATTTGTTCCATATCATATGTAAATATAGACAATTCAAAATAAGATAATAAACATATAAAATCAGGGTGATCTCTGAGAAGTCAGAGATTTTAAAATCTGTTTAGTTTAGACTATTTTTCTCTGATAGGAACAAAAATACACCTTCGTTGAAGTAAATTTGAAAAAGAAATTGCCTACAAACCCTTATTCAGAGATAACCACTGTTTGAGTCTATGAATTTAGTGAATACTTCTTTTATCTATAGTCATTTTCTACCTTGAGCAGTGTTCTCAACCGCCTTCACCTGGCTAGTTCTTCCTCATTCTTCAGAGTTTATTTTAAATGGCACTTGCCCTCAAAAAAGTTTTCAAATCTCCTGAATTATTTTAGGCCCTCCTGCTAATATGCTCCCATGTAGTCTCTGGGCTTCCTCTACATTCATGAAATATTTATGATCCTGTATGCTGTGGCAGATGCTGTGGATGCAAGGGACAGACCTGAGAAACAGGATCTCTACCATCATGGAGCTGGCCGTTATAATAGAGACAGATCATTAAGAAAAAGGGAATGTGTTACTATAATTTGTTTTAATTACTTGTTAAATGTACCTTCCCCATTAGACCAGCAACTCTATAGAGTAAGGACTATGCCTTTTTTGTTTAGAGAAGTTAGATGGTAAACAAGTATGTGTGTGTGTGTGTGTGTGTGTGTGTGTATGAGTGTTTTAAATGAATGAGCACTGAAAGAATAAACACATAAGTTAACATTTTTGTGAACTTTTCATATTAATTCATATACCTATATATGTTTACATGTGCTCAAAATTTGAATTTTTAAAATAAATGCATACTGTCCTTTTTCCAGCATTATATTTTTAACATATTCCTGTGTAAGTAATGTACACAGGAATGATGCATAATATGTTTTAATGATTGCATAATATTTCATTATAGAAATATACCATGCTGACTCGCCACCACTGAGATTCTTTTTTAAAAAATATTTTTATTTTTAATTATATGGATAAATAATAGTTGCACATATTTATGGGGTACAAGTGATATTTTGATACAAAGATATAGTGTGTCATGGTCAAATCAGGGTAATTGGGGTTCCATCACCTCAAGCATTTATTTTTTTGTGTTAGGAGCATTCTAATTTCACTCTTTTTGTTACCTTGAAATATGCGATAAATTATTGTTAACTATAGTCGCCTATTGTACCATACATTCATTTAGGTGGTTTCCATTGGTTTGCTATTCCAAATTATGTTCTGATGGATATCTTTATGCATTAAGCTCTGTATCTTTTATTATATTTGCTCCAGAAAATGGAATCATTGGACAGAGGTTATTATCTTCTTTAAGGCTTTTGTATAGATCGCCAAGTTGTTTTCCAGAAAGGTAAGTTATACTTCATTAAGATGTTATTTAGATAATTTTACTAGGTTTTGAAACTGGCAATGTAGATGATCTAATGGAAAGGAGCCTGGCAGGAGCAAGAGAACCTAAGTGAGAAGTAGAGATGATTAAGGAGATCAGAAGTACATGTGTATGTTGTGGAATCAAGGGATTGAAAATCCTGGGGAATGGGAACTTCAGATGAAATAATTTTAGTTTATAAAAATAGGTAGTTGGAAATTATTATAGGTTTCTGAGGAAAAGAGGGGTAAACCTGTCTCTAGAGTCAAACATAACTTGACTCAAAGTAGTAACGTGGTGACCTTAAGCACTTGAGTTCACTGTTAATTTTCAACCATGTTCCATTCACCTTTCAAAAGGCCTTGGAAATCCATATACCTTTCTGGTTCTTCATCCCATTCCTATGACTGTGGGAGATATGAGAGAGACTGTTTCAAGTCTTCTCTACTCAAATGACTCTCTGAGCCATTCCGATCCCACTGCCTGGGCAGTACCATAGCATAGTGGACACAGCACTACTTTAAGGAGAGTTTGAAATGTTTGTAGTGTATGCCAGGGAAAACGAGTAACAAGCCTCACTGTTCAGAGATTGTCTTAATTTTATCTGGTAGGTTATTTGATAAAATAGGTAGGGAAATGCAAGTCACTATAATTTAGGGGAAGTGGAAAAGTATATCAGTTTAATATTTCTAAAATATGATCTCTGTTAAATTATTTTTGGATGTGGCAGTTATCATGGCATTAAACTCAAGATCAGATGAAAGTGGAGAGGGCCGGGCGCGGTGGCTCAAGCCTGTAATCCCAGCACTTTGGGAGGCCGAGACGGGCGGATCATGAGGTCAGGAGATCGAGACCATCCTGGCTAACACGGTGAAACCCCGTCTCTACTAAAAAAAATACAAAAAACTAGCCGGGCGAGGTGGCGGGCGCCTGTAGTCCCAGCTACTGGGGAGGCTGAGGCAGGAGAATGGCGGGAACCCGGAAGGCGGAGCTTGCAGTGAGCTGAGACCCGGCCACAGCACTCCAGCCTGGGCGACAGAGCGAGACTCCGTCTTAAAAAAAAAAAAAAAAAAAAAAAAAGTGGAGAAAGCCTGGAGCAGGTCATACGCCATGTCCCCATCTACAGCTAACCATTTAATTAGTGTATGATATGCTTCTCACAGGAAAGTTCTAGAAAATCTAGCATAAACTGTAACTTCCATAGAATAAAAAAAATTCAAAACCATTTTTGCTGATAGTTGGCCTGGAAGTAATATTATATTTGTGTAAAAAAAATGACATTTTTTCAATTAGCTGGGCATGGTGGCAGGTGCCTGTAGTCCCAGCTACTTGGGAGGCTGAGACAGGAGAATGGCGTGAACCTGGGAGGTGGAGCTTGCAGTGAACCGAGATGGTGCCACTGCACTCCAGCCTGGGCGATGGAGTGAGACTCTCTCAAAAAAAAGAAAAAAAAAATGAAAAAGAAAGAGAATACATTTTTTCTCTAAACACAAATTTCTAACAGCCTTATATTAATCATCATAGACTTTCTTTCAGAGTCCAGAAATCCTTTAGAAACAGAAGAGAAAATGGATTTTTTTCGCTCTGTAGAATGTAGATGAATCTTTGGTATAAATCATGTGAATTTATATTGAATTACCAGACAGTTTATTAATTCTAAGAGTGTTTAGCTCAAAGCATTTTTATGTGCACTGCAATTTGTCTTGAACCTATGGTGTAGCATTTTACTGTTTCTTTTCTACTTCCAGAGCTAAAACCTTCAGATATTTGTTCTTCTGTATTAACTTTGCACAGTTTCATTGTATTTACCTTTAATATTTCAAGACTTTCTCCACTATAGAAAGGCTATGTAATATGTCATAATATCTGACTCAATGTAACTTGTACATCTAGACTGAAGAACAATTCTAATCACCCCCATTTCTCCTTTGTCTTCTATAACACTTTTTTCTTGTAGTTCTTCTCTGAACTGCTCTATTGGATACTCCTCCTTATTCTTTCAGTCCCTTCATGTTGATATTCACCACAATTCTATCTCATGGATTTAACTATTTTTCACCTAGGTCATTTTTTGTGCTAAAGATCCCACGTAAAACTACTTATGGTATAAAAATCTTGGTCTGAATCCACCAAAAGTGTGTCATATGGCAACATGGACAAATGTGAAACTTTTTGTATTTGCCCCTAAATTGTATTGAGGCAGTACCATCTACCCTTATGAAGTGAGAACACAGCATTTTATGTGATCTGCTATTTTCATTGCTACTACCCTAATTTAGGACCCATTTTCTCTTTACTGAGGTCACAAGTAAATTTAGAAAAGACGTTATCAAATATAGAAGTTTGATTCACTAAGACAGAGCAATTAAAACTGAACATTCTATAAAGAGGTTAGAGATGACATATTACACATCTTAGTGAAAAATAGTGAGCATTGTAAAATCATTCCATGGCAATCACGTGATCATTAGAAACTTCTTAGGCTTTCTGTTTTCCTCAGTTTCATTGCTATACATCTATTTTACTTTTTTTGTAGATTATATTCATACCAAGAGGGCTTTTTCATAAGGTCCTGTGTCAAATTTCAATGTTATGACCCGTGATTACTAACTTCTACTTTTCCACCACCTCAGTGTCAGGGTAATCCTAGTGAAATGATGTTAAGGTATGTTGGAAGCATACTTCATGTATGTGGCAGGAACCTTTCTTCTTATTAGACAAAAAGTAGTAAGATCTAATATTGATGAAAAAGCTTCTTTACCCTGCTCTGCCATTTGCTTTATCTTCTTTTTGTTTTCCTGTTCCTAGCTCCCACTTTGTCTAATTATTACCAATAATAAAGTACAATCAATCAAAATCCTCTTAGTAGCAAATACATAGATATATATACATAACATATATATACACACACACACATATATATATATAGCTGTATCCCCACCCAGATCTCATCTTATAATTCTTACATGTTATGGAAGATACCGATAGGAGGTAATTGAATCATAGGGGCAGGTTTTCCTGAACAGTTCTCATGATAGTTAATAAGTCTCAGGAGATCTGATGGTTTTATAACCATCAGATGGTTGCACAAACTCTTTGCCTGCAACCATGTAAGACATGACTTTGCTCCTCATTCACCTTCTGCCATGATTTTGAGGCCTCCCCAGCCATGTGAAACTGTGAGTCAATTAAACCTCTTTCCTTTATAAATTACCCAGCCTCAAGTATGCCTTTATTAGCAGCATGGGAACAGACTAATACAGTAAATTGGTACCAGTAGAGTGGGATGCTGCTGTAAAGATACTCAAAAATGTGGAAGTAACTTTGGAACTAGGTAACAGGCAGAGGTTGGAACAGTTTGGAGGGCTCAGAAGAAGACAGTAAAATGTGGGAAAGTTTGGAATGTATTAGAGACTTGTTGAATGGCTCTGATCAAAATGCTGATAATGATATTGACAATAAGGTCCAGGCTGAGGTGGTCTCAGATGGAGATGAACTTGTTGGGAACTGGAATAAAGGTCACTCTTGCTATGCAAAGAGACTGGTGTCATTTTGCCCTTGCCCTAGAGATCTGTGGAGCTTTGAACTTGAGAGAGATGATTTAGGGTATCTGGTGAAAGAAATTTCTAAGCAGCAGACTGTTCAAGAGGTGACTTGGGTGCTGATAAAAGCGTTCAGTTTTATGTATTCACAAAGACATGGTTTGGAATTGGAACTTATGTTTAAAAGGGAAGCAGACCATAAAAGTTCAGAAAATTTGCAGCTTGATGATGTAATAGAAGGGAAAAATTCATTTTCTGAGAAGAAATTGAAGCCAGCTGCAGAAATTTGGGTAAATAATGAGGAGTCAAATGTTAATCATCAAGACAATGGGTAAAATGTCTCCAGGGCATGTCAGAGACCTCTGTAGCAGCCCCTCTCATCCAGGCCCAGAGACTTAGGAGGAAAAAATGATTTCATGGGCTGGGCCTAGGGTCTTCCTGCTCTGTACAGCCTAGGAACTTGGTGTGCTGCATTTCAACTCCTCCAGCCATGGCTAAAAGGAGCCAAGGAACAGCCTGGGTCATGGCTTCAGAGGATGCAAGCCCCAAGCCTTGGCAGCTTCCACATGGTGTTGGTCCTGTCAGTGTACAGAAGACAAGAATTAAGGTTTGGGAACTTTCACATAGATTTTGGAGGATGTATGGAAACTCCTGGATGTCCAGGCAGAAGTTTGCTGCAGGGACAAGACTCTTATAGAGAACCTCTGCTAGGGCAGTGAGGAGGGGAAATGTAGAGTTGGAGCTCCCACACAGAGTCCCCACTGGGACACTGCCTAATGGAACTGTGAGAAGAGGGCCACCGTTCTCCAGACCCCAGAATGGTAGAGCCACTGACAGCTTGCACTGTGTGTCTGGAAAAGCCACAGACACTCAATGCCAGTCTGTGAAAGCAGCCAGGAGTGGGGGCTGTACCCTGCAAAACCACAGGCGTGGAGCTGCCCAAGGCCATGGGAGCCTACCTCTTACATCAGCGTACCCTGGATGTGAGACATGGAGTCAAAGGACATCATTTTGGAGCTTTAAGATTTTACTGCCCTGCTGGATTTTGGACTTGCCTGGGGCCTGTAGTCTCTTCATTTTGGCCAATTTCTCCCATTTGGAATGGGTGTATTTACCCAATGCTTGTACTTCTATTGTATCTAGGAAGTAACTAACTTACTTTTGATTTTACAGGATCATAGGCAGAAAGAACTTGCCTTTTCTCAGATGAGACTTTGGACTGTGGACTTTTGAGTTAATGCTGGAATGAGTTAAGATATTGAGGGACTGTTGGAAAGACATGATTGTGTTTTGAAATGTGAGAACATGAGATTTGAGAGGGGCCAGGGGTGATGATATAGTTTGGATGATGTAGTTTGGTTGCATCCCCACCCAAATCTCATCTTGAATTGTAGCTCCCATAATCCCCATGCATCATGGGAGGGACCCAGTGGAAGGTAATTGAATCATGGGGGCAGGTTTTTCCCATGCTGTTCTCATGATAGTGAATAAGTCTCACAAGATCTGTTGGTTTTATAAAGGACAGTTCACCTGCTCATGCTGCTTTGCCTGCTGCCACATGAGATGTGACTTTGCTCCTCATTCACCTTTCACTGTGATTGTGAGACCTCCACAGCCATGTGGAACTGTGAGTCAATTAAACCTCCTTCCTTTATAAATGGGTATATCTTAATTAGCAGCATAAGAACATATATATAGCAGCATAAGAATATATATATATAGCTCGAAACAGGGTCTTGCTGTGTCACCCAGGCTGGAGTACAGTGGTGCAATCACAGCTCACTACAGCCTCAATCTCCTGGGCTCAAGCAGTCCTCTAACTCAGCCTCCCAGTAGTTGGGACTACAGGCATGCAGTATCACACTCGCTAATTTTTGTATTTTTCATCGAGACGGAGTTTCACCATGTTGACCAGGCTCGTCTTAAACTCCTGGGCTCAAGCCATCTTCCCTCCTCGGCTTCACAAAGTCCTGGAATTACAGATGTGAGCCATGGCGACTGGCCTATAGTTTCACATAAAAGCAATGTGAAGTTGGAAATGCATTATTGTATTTCACTGGGCTTTGTTTTTCTAAATCAATTTTCATATGCTTTTGCCCATGAGTATAAAATTGAGGTGCTGGCACATTTTTCTGAATGAATTGTTAAATGCCTGATTCACCTTTCTATTCTTTCTGTGTTTATCTCCTTCTCTGCCTGCTTTTTTACATTGTCATATCTGGCAGCTACACAATTTCTAAAATGAACCCTGTTGTGAAAAAGAAAAAAGGGGCTTTAGATTCTCTGTTTAAGAACAGAATGACACACTTCATTTTTTTCAGAAAAATGGGTCTGAAGAGGTCAACTCTAACATTGACAGGTAAATTTTGAATAGACAAACTAATTTAAGGGAGCAGGTGTGTGCCAGTATTGCTGTGAAGAAATGGCATTAATAACATATATGCAAATCTGTGTACCTGTGTTTTGTTTCCTTGATTAAAGTCCTTTGGATCCCACACTGTTTCTGTGGCTTATCCTACTACATGGAATATAGTATTGTAGAATATAGAAGTTTTGTAAATATTTGTTGATCTGTGCTCTAACTTGCTTAGGAATATTATAAATGTGCATATCCCGAAAAATAATTTGGTATTAATTGAAAAAAAAAGAAGCACCCTGAATTTATCTTTGCTTATGTATGATTTTCATATTTTATGACTTACTTCACAGCCATTTAATCTAAAAAGTCATTTATTAATGGAGTAATTCCAGTGGAAAAAGAACTGATCATAAAATACTGTTAGTCATTTGTTGGAAATGTAAAGAAATAGGTATAATGTGGTTCAAATCAGTACCATTCATTAACTTATAGCCACTGCATTATGCACAGTACCTAGCACACTGAGAATCTTAAATGTTTATAATTAATTATTGTAATTCTTTCTTCCCCATTCTATCCTGAAGACCTACTTTAAGAAATGACAGTTTATATACTTCCATTTATATTTATGTTTCTTTAGGTTTTTCATTACTCAGCTCACATACTAATAATCAGTTGTGTTGTTACTCTCTTGGAATGGAAAAAAAAACAACATGTGCTTTTAGTTGAAGTGATTAATTTTGGTGATCCCAAAGCAATAGAGTATGTGCAACAAAAAATTGATGACATAATCTTCCTAGACCGTATGTGTTGTATCCTTCACCATCTTTAGATCTTAAAGCATTTAGTTTGTGACAAAACACACTTTTAGATAGTGGTACAATGAGCATTTCTCATATCTAAATTTAGAGATGTTCCTACAAAGCTTAATGTAAATCAAATAATATTCTAAGTACACCAGAGAGGGGCAGCTATTTCAGAAAAATAGAGGGTAAAATATTTTGTAAAATATAGCCATCAACGCTTTTCTGAAAATAAATATGGAATTTTAATATTTATTTTGGTGTCTGACACTTTTGATTTCTTTTTTTATTGACATGTAATTTACATACAATGAAAATCATGAATTGTAGTTATACAGTTTGATGAGGTTTGATAACTGTCAAAGATTTGCCTTAAGATTTAGAGCACTCCTGTTATCTTGAACATTCCCTTATTTACCACTGCAATTAATCCCCTCCTTATCTTGACCTTAAGCAATCTTTGATCTGTTTGCTTTCACAGATCACATAGTATTGCATTATCTGCATTTACATACTAATAGACTCAGACACTATGCATTCTTTTGTGTCTTGAATTCATTCACTTAGCATAATGTTTTCAGATTCATTCACATATTGGTTGTCCCTTTTATTGCTGAGTAGCATTATTTTTTATGGATATTGCACAGTTTGTTTTTAGATTGATCAGTTGATGAACATTTGGATTGTTTTTGGGCTACTATGAAAAAAGTTGCTTTGAACATTCAAGTACAAGTCTTTGTGTGGACGAATGTTTTCATCTCTCTCTTTTTTTTTTTTTTGGAATAATACCTAGATGTGGGATTACATAGTCTTATGGTAAGTGTATGTTTAAAAGAAACTGCTGAATTGTTTTCCAAAATGGCTAAGCCATTTTGCATTCCCACCAGGAATGTCTGAGAGTTCTGGTTGATTCCATAACTTCCATCACTTGGTATTGTTCATATTCTTATTATTGGCCATTCTAAAGAGTATGTTCTGGTATGTCATTGGCATTTCCCTAATGATCAATGATGTTAAGCATCTTTTTTGTGCTTATTATTTGCCATTCATATATATTCTTTTATAAAGTATCTTTAAATCCTTTGATGATTAAAAAACACCAGTTTGTCTTATTATTGAATTGTAAGAATTCTTTATGTGTTTTAGATACAAGTGTTTTATCAGATGTGTTTTTGCAAATATTTAATTCAAGTTTATAGCTTGACATTTCATTTTCTCAACACTGTGCTTTGAAGAAATGGTCTTTTATTTTGGTGATTTTCAAATTATCAGTCTTTTATTTTATGATTTGTGCTTTAAGTAGTCAGAGACATCTGTACCCAAGCCAAAGTTACAAAGATTTTACCCTATATTTTTCTTTAGAAATTTTAGTTTAGTGCCTACATTTAAGTATGTTATACATTTTAAGTTACTTTTTATATGTGGTGTAAGGTTTGAGGTTCATTTACTTTGCATTTGGATATCCAAATATTTCTGTGCCATTTGTTGAAAATTTCATTATTTTCCTATTTAATTACCTTGGTGTCATTGTAGAAAATCAGATGATCATATCTGGTGAGTTTATTTCTGGACACTCTATTTTATTCCATTGATCTCTGTGCCTATTGTTATGTCAAAACCCATGCAGTTTTGATCACTCTACCATTCTATTAAGTCTTAAAATCAAATAGTATTAATCTCCCAGTATTGTTCTTTGTCAAATTGTTCTGGTTGTTCTAGGTTCTTTGCATTTCCGTATTTATCTTAGAATCAGCCCGTCAATTTCTATAATATATCTCCTGGGATATTGACTGTGATTGCACTGAATCTATAGGTCAATTTGGAAAGAATTGGCATCTTATAAATAATGCATTTTCTATCCATGAACATCATACAGAGCTACCTTAATTTAGGCCTTGTTGTTTATTTAAATTGGCACATAATGATAATACGTATTTGTGAGGTACATGTGGCATATTGATACATGCAAACACTAGGTAATTATCAAATCTGGTTAACTGGGATATTCATCACCTCAAACATTGATCATTTCTGTGGATTGGGAACATTTTAAATCTTCTATTTTGAAATATACAGTAAATTATTGTTACCTATAGTGATCCTACTGTGCTATTGAACAATAGAACTTATTCCTTAAGTCTAACCATTTTTTTTTTACCCATTAACCAATTTCTCTTCACCATCTCCCACTTCGCTACCCTTCCTAACATCTGGTAGCCACCATTCTACCTCCATGAGATAATTTTTATTAGCTCTGACATATGAGTAAATACATGCAATATTTGTTTTTCCATGCCTGGCTTATTTCACATGACATAATGTCCCCTGGTTTCAAAATTATTTGAGCAATGTTCTGTCATTATATTTATCCCTGATATGTCATATTTTTGAACCTACTATAAATGACTTTATTAATTTTAATTTTAATTTTTTTTCCTTTTTCAACTTTTAGGTTTAGGGGTACATGTGCAGGTTTATTACATGGGTAAATTGTGTGTTGCTGGTGTTTGGTGTAAAAATGATTTTGTCACCCAGGAAGTGAGCTTAGTACCTAGTAGGTAATTTTTCAACCCTCACAGTCCTCCAACCCTCTACCATCAAGTAGGCCCCAGTGTCTGTTCCCTGCTTTGTGTCCATGTGTACTCAATGTTTAGCTTTCACTTATAAGTGACAATAATGTGGCATTTGGTTTTCTGTTCCTATGTTAATTTGCTTAGAATAATGGTTTCTAGCTGCATCCATGTTGATGTAAGGGACATGATTTCATTCCCTTTTATGGCTGCGTAGTATTCAATGGTGTATATACCACATTTTCTTTATCCAGTCCTCCAATGATGGGCATTTAGGTTGATTTCATGTCCTTGCTATTGTGAATAGTGCTGCAATGAACATATGAGTGTACATGTTTTTTTGGTAGAATGATTTATTTTCCTTTCAGTGTATACCCAATAATGGGATTGCTGGATTGAATGGTAGTTCTGACTTAAATTCTTTGAGAAATCTCTGGACTGCTTTCCACTATGGGTGGACTAATTTACATGCCCACCAATAACGTATGGGCATTCGCTTTTCTCTGTAACTTTGCAAGCAGCTGTCGTTTTTTTGCCTTTTTAATAATAGTCATTCTGACTGATAGGAGATTGTATTTCAGTGTGGTTTTGATTTGCATTTCTCTGATGATTAATGTTGCTAATCATTCTTTCATGTGATTGTTGGCTACATGTATGTCTCCTTTTTGAAAGCGTCTGTTCATGTCCTTTGCTCACTTTTTTAATGGGGTTATTTGTTTTTGTTGTTGATTTTGTTAGGTTTCTTATAGATTATAGATATTAGGCCTTTAATGGTTGCATAGTTTGCAAATATTTTCTACCATTCTGTAGATTGTCCATGTATTCTGTTGAATAGTGTCTTTTGCTGTGTAGAAGCTCTTTAGTTTAATTAGATCCCACTTATCTTTGATTGTTTTTGTCTCCATTGCTTTTGGAGACATCATCATGAAATCTTTGCCCAGACCTGTGTCCAGAATGGTATGTCCCAGGTTTTCTTCTAAAGTTTTAATCATTTTAGGTCTTATATTTAAGTGTTTACTCCATCTTGAGTTGACTTTTGTATATGGTGAAAGGAAGGGATCAGTTTCAATCTTCTGCATATGGGTAGTCAGCTTTTCCAGAACAATTCATAGAATAGGGTGGGTGTCCTTTCCCCATTGCTTATTGTCGACTTTTTTGAAGATCAGATGGTTTGAGGTGTGTAATTTTATTCCTGGGTTTTCTAATCTGTTCCGTTTGTTTGTGTGAATGTTTTTGAACCAGCACTATGCTGTTTTGGTTACTGTAGATTTGTAGTATTGTTTAAAGTCAGGTAATGTGATATCACTGGCATTGTTGTTTTTGTGTAGGATTGCTTTGGCTATTTGGCTTCATTTTTGGTTCCAGATAAATTTTAGAATCATTCTTTCTAATTTTGTAAAAAATGTTGTTGGTAGTTTCATAGGAATATCATTGAGTCTGTAAATTGCTATGGGCAGTATGGCCATTTTAATGATATTGATTCTTCCTATCCATGAGGAAGGAATGTTTTTCCATATGTTTATGTTGTCTCTCATTTCTTTCAGCAGTGTTTGTAATTCTAATTGTAGTGATCTTTCGCCTCCCTGGTTACCTGTATTCCTAGGTATTTTATTCTTTTTGTGGCTATCGTGATTGGGATTGCATTCTTGTTTTGTCTCTCAGCTTGGACAGTATTGGTATATAGAAATGATATTGATTTTTGTAATAAATTTTGTATTCTGAAACTTTGCTGAAGTTGTTTATCTATTCTGGGAGCTTTTGGGCAGAGACTATGGGGTTTTCTAGGTGTAGAATCATATAATCTGCAAAGAGAAATAGTTTGACTTCCTCTCTTTTTATTTGGATGTCTTTTATTCTTTCTCTTGCCTGATTGCTCTGGCCAGGACCTTTACTGCTGTTATAAATAGGAGTGGTTAGTAGGTATCTAGTCATTTCTCTTGGGCAATGCTTCCAGCTTTTGCCCATTTGACATGATGTTGGCTATGGGTTTGTCATAGATGGCTCTTGTTATTTTGAGGTATGTTCCTTTGACATCTAATTTGTTGAGGGTTTTTATCATGAAGGGATGTTGCATTTTATCAAAGACTTTTTCCATGTCTATTGACAGAATCATATGGCTTTATTTTTACTTCTGTTTGTGGTGAATCACATTTATTGATTTATGTATATTGAACTAATCTTGTATCCCAGGAATGAAGCCTACTTGATTGGGTGAATTAACTTTTTGATTACATCTGGATTTGGTTTGCTAGGGGACTTTCACATCTATGTTCATCAGAGATATTGGCCTGTAGTTTTCTCTTGCGTCTCTGTCAGTTTTTGGGTTCAAAATGGTACTGGCCTCATAGGATGAGATAGGAAGGAGTCCCTCCTCCTCAGTTTTTTTTGGAATAATTTTAGTAGTAATGGTTTCCAGCTTTTTATACATGTGGTAGAATTCAGCTGTGGATCCATCTGGTCTAGGGCTTTTTCTGTTGGTAGGGTTTATTATCATTATTATTATTATTACAGATTCAGTTTTGGAACTTCTTATAGATGTGTTCAGTGTTTCAGTTTCTTCCTGGTTCAATCTTGGGAGGTTGTATGTTTCCAGGAATTTATCAATTTTTTTTCTAGTTTGTGTGCATAGAAATGTTTATAATTGTCACTGAGGGTTTTTTGTATTTATGTGGGTAATATACTTTTTGTCATTTCTGATTGTTTTTATTTGGATCTTCTCTCTCTTTTTTTAACTAATCTATCTAGCAGTCTATTGATCTTAGTTTTTCAACAAAACTTTTGGTCTTGTTGATCTTTTGTATGGATTTTTACATCTCAATTTTGTTTAGTTCAGCTGTCATGTTTTTTTTTTTTTCTTCTGCTAGCATCGGGTTCGGTTTGCTTTTATTTTTTTAGTTTCTCTAGGTGCAATGTTTGGCTGTTACTTGAGATGTTTTTAACTTCTTAGGTTGGTTTCTAGTGCTATAAACTTTCATCTTATGTCAACAGTAGACACGAGGGTCTATTGGATGGAAGAGGTAGTGAGGGGAGCAAGAGTTGAAAAACTAACTGTTGGCCGGGCGCGGTGGCTCAAGCCTGTAATCCCAGCACTTTGGGAGGCCGAGATGGGCGGATCACGAGGTCAGGAGATCGAGACCATCCTGGCGAACACAGTGAAACCCCGTCTCTACTAAGAAATACAAAAAATAGCCGGGCGAGATGGCGGGCGCCTGTAGTCCCAGCTACTCGGGAGGCTGAGGCCGGAGAATGGCATGAACCCGGGAGGCGGAGCTTGCAGTGAGCTGAGATCCGGCCACTGCACTCCAGCCTGGGCTACAGAGCGAGACTCCGTCTCAAAAAAAAAAAAAAAAAAAAAAAAAAAAAAAAGAAAAACTAACTGTTGGGTACTATGCTCAGTACCTGGATGGTGGGATAATTTATATTCCAAACTTCAGCATCACACAATATACCTAGGTAACAAGCATGCATATGTATCCACTAAATCTAAAATAAAAGTTGAAAAAATTGAAAAACCTGTCCTCTTAAAACTACTTTAGCTGTGTCTGAGAGATTCTGGCATGCTGTACCTTTTTTTTCATTATTTTCAAAGAATTTTTAAATTTCTGCCTTAATTTTATTTTTTACTCAAAAGTCATTCAGAAGCAGGTTGTTTAATTTCCATGTAATAGGATGGTTTTGAGAGATCTTGTTATCGATTTCTGTTTTTACTGTGCTGTGGTCCAAGAGTATGATTGGTATGATTTTGGTTTCTTTGAATTTGTTGGGAATTGCTTTACAGCCAGCTGTGTGTTTGATCTTAGCATATGTGCTGTGTAGATGAGAAGCATGTATATTCTTTTGTTGTTGGGTGAAGTATTCTAGAGATGTCTGTTGGGTCCATTTGGTCAGGTGTTGTGTTGAGGTCCTGAATATCTTGTGTTAGTTTTCTGTCTCAGTGATCTAGTGGGGTATTGAAATCTCCCACTATTATTGTGTGGTTATCTAAGCATCCTTGTAGGTCTGTAAGAATTTGTTTTATAAGTCTGGGTGCTCTGGTGTTGGATGTCTATATATCTAGGACAGTTAAGTATTCTTGTTGAGTTGAACGCTTTATTATTATGTAATGCCATTCTTTGTCCTTTTTGATCATCGTTGGTTTAAAGTCTATTTTGTCTCAAATAAGAGTAGTAACCTCTGCCCTTTTTTGTTTTCTGTTTGCTTGATAGATGTTTCTCCATCCCTTTATTTTGAGCCTATGGGTGTCACTGCATGTGAGACAGGTCTCTTAACAACACATAGTTGGGTCTTGCTTATTTACCCAACTTGCCACTGTGTGTCTTTGAATTGGAGCTTTTAGTCTGTTTGCATTCAAGGTTTAGTATTGATATGTGTGTATTTGATCCTGTCATTGAGTCATTGTGTTGTTAGCTGGTTGTTATGTAGACTTGATTATATAGTTGCTTTATAGTTTCAGTGGGCTATGCACTTGAGTGTATTTTTGTGGTGGAAGGTACTTGATATGGTTTGACTGTCCCCACCCAAATCTCATCTTAAACTGTAGCTCCCATAATTCCTACATGTTGCAGGAGGGACCCAGTGGGAGATAACTGAATCATGGGGGTGGTTTTCCCCATACTGTTCTCATGGTAGTGAATAAGTCACACAAGATCTGATGATTTGATAAGGGATTTCCCCTTTC
The DNA here is from genome assembly GCF_003255815.1 of Theropithecus gelada. NCBI lineage: Eukaryota > Metazoa > Chordata > Mammalia > Primates > Cercopithecidae > Theropithecus > Theropithecus gelada. The sequence continues at coordinate 58,804,396 of NC_037679.1, read as the reverse complement.
ACTTCGCTCTTATTTTCTGTTGCCTGCTGCCATATAAGACATCCCTTGTTCTTCCACCATAATTGTGAGGCCTCCCCAGCTGTGTAGGTCCATGAGTCAATTAAACCTCTTTCCTTTGTAAATTATCCAGTCTTGGGTATGTCTTTATTAGCAGTGTGAAAACAGACTAATACAATACTGCTTTTTCATGTCCATGTTTAGCATTCCCTTAAGGACCTCTTGTAAGGCAGGTGTGGTGGTAAGAATTCCCTTGCCATTTGCTTGTCTGAAAAGGATCATATTTCTCCTTCGCTTATGAAGTTTAGTTTGTCTGGGTATGAAATTCTTGGTTGGAATTTCTTTTCTTTAAGGATGCTGACTATAGACCCCCAACCTCTCTGACTTGTAAGGTTTCTGCTAAAATGACCACTGTTAGCCTGAAGGAGTTCCCATTGCATGTGACATGCTCCTTCTCTCTAGCGCCTTTAAGACTTTGGAGAGTCTGTCCAATTGTTTACTGATATATATATTGACCTTGTATGTTGCAAATCTGGTATTCTCACTTATTAGTTCTAGTAGCTTTTAAAATTCTGTCGTATTTCATATGTAGGTGATAATATTGTCTGTGAATAAAGATAATTGTATTGCTTTCTTTATGATGTGTACACCTCTTATCTATTTAGTTTGCCTCACTGTACTGACTAGAACCTCAAGCATGATGGTGAATGGAATTTTGAAAGTAGACATGCTTGCTTTTTCTCAGTCTTAGGAGGAAAACATTCAGCGCTTCATCATTGTCCTGTTAATTGTATTCCATAGATGCCCTTTGTCAGGTTGAGAAAGTTTCCCTTTTCCTCAGGTGCTGAGAGTTTTTCATCATGAATATTGTCAAATGCCTTTTCCGCATCTATCAAGATGATTATAGAGTTTCTTTCTTTTAATATGAAGAACTTCATTGTTGGATTTCAAATGTTAACTCAACCTTGCATTCCCAAAGATAAACCTCACTTGGTCATAATGCATTATCCTCCTTTTATATTTCTGAGCTTTATTTGCTAATATTTGTTTAGGATTTTTGTGTATATATTCATGAAAGATACTGGCCTGTTATTTTCCTTAGTCTGTCTGATTTTGGTATCTGTATAACAATGGCTTTTTAGCTTTGCTGAGATGATTCCATAGCAACCTGTTGTCTAGGACTAATTTATCCTCTCTACTGAATGTCTTACTATTGAAGATTTTGTCCAATTCCCTGACAACTTTTGTAGTTTAAGTTTCCCAGAAAAAAGACTCTGTGACTAAGATTTACGTGTAGGTGATTTATTGGGGAGTGCCCTTGGGAACAATACAAAAGGGAGTGAAAGGAATAAGGTGGAACAGAAGAAGTTGAACTGTGATGTAACACTAACAGAGATTTCATTGGATCCTTTATATACCTCTGAAACTGAGATGACCCTTCAGAGAAAACTCAACTGAGGCCATGGAATTGAATAAACCCACTGACAAATCACTGGATGTGTGGTGTCATGTTGGTCAAGGCAATTCCTGTAAACCTCTGTAGGCAACACTTCTAGCATTTGGGGGAAATTAGTGACTATCTTGAAGAGAAATCTGAAAGGCAAACTGGAATATCTCTTACAAGTAGCAAGTGAAAAAAATGATAAAATTGAGAAATTTAAAAAATTTTTATTTTTGAATAGCGAAGTCCTGATAAGGCAAAGTTTGGACCCAATGAATAGGTGGAGGTATTGACCTCACTAGAAGAACATGGACAGTTCATTTATTGCCAAGGAGTAAAATTAGAGTATATGCATCCGGATACAAGTAGATTTTCCAATTTTCTGCTGGAAGAATGGGATGTTTTCTTTTGATTTTATTTTTTCAGTGAAATAATAATGACTATTGATTGAGAGTGATGTGGGACATTGTATGCTGGAGAAGAAAGATAGTCTGAAATAGTCATCTTAAAGAGTAGGAAACTTAATTTTCCCTCAACCATGTTAAGCTGCTCTGAATAGGCAGGGAATTAGATTTAGCCATGGTTAGGATTTTTCAGATACATACAATAAAGAGAGTAAAGAAAGTGATCTTGCTGTGTGAGTATCACTATAAATACCAAATTATTCCTGGCAATAGAAAAAGATAAAACATTCATTTTATGAAGTTAACATAATGCTGATCCCTAAATCCAATTAAGACAGTACCAAACTTTTTAAAAAAATTAATAATCTTATATGTCAATGTATGTCTAGATATTTTTATAAGAGAGTACAGCAATTTAATAAATGGATAATATCTATAACCTAGTAGAATCTACTTCAGGAATGGAAAGGTGGTTAAACAGCAGCAAATCAATCAAAGTAATTCACTGCATCAATAAATGAAGGAACAAAAAGGCTATATTGGTAAATAAATAGATGCTTAAAATCTGTTTGTGGCCTAAATACATTTTCTATTTCCATTATGGTTATCTGACTGAGACTCCACTAGGATGAGAATCTTAACAACTAACCTTGATATGGTTAGCACCATGATCTCTCCATCCAGTGCAGGCAGCCTGTTTGCTGTTTAAAGTTTTATTTGATCAATTTCCATATCCATAAAATGGAGATGATAATAATGAATAAAGATAATAATGCCTAAATTATGTTACTTAAATGATGTAACACATTCAAAACATACTGTAAGAGTGTAAACATGATACATATTATATGTATCTCATATTATATTTGTAATAATTGAAACAGAATTATTTGTATAAATTAAAGCCTTATACAAATCTGTAGTTGCTATTATTATCACAGATGTGGGAATTATTATAATTTACAAAAATAATTACTTATCTCTATAGTTATCTTGGATTTTTAGGCTTACTACCTGAATTTTACCTGTTTAATGTTGCCTCAAAATTACATTACAGCATGAAATTTTACATATATCTCACTAGCCTAAAATAGTTTCCCTGTTGAATAAGCCCACAAGTACCTAAAATGCAGGACTTAAAACTTTATACACTGTGTTTAAAACTGAATTGATAGCCATTCTAGACTGTAACTGTTGAATTTTAACTTAATTATACATTAGATACTTTTGATTTGAAATATACAATTGCATGGCTTATATTTGAATTACTAAGTTCCTTTGGAGTCAAGTTTGCAGAGCACCCACTGGACTGCCTGGCATAAGATTAATCTCATATTATTTCACAAAGCTATAGGAAAATGTAGTATGGGAGAAAAACATATTTGGAAACCTAAACTCATATATAAAAGAAACATTTATTTTCAACTTTTAGAAAATTTTAAAAAAATTTTTTGTTTTAATTCAATTCAGGATGGTATTAATCCAATTGCTTAACATTTTTATGGTTACTTATTAATATTGAAAGTATTGTACTTGATTCTTAATCTTGGAATATAATATCTGTAAGGGACCTTCATCTTACAGAGAGACAAACTGAGAGCCAGATGTGAAGTGCCCAGGATCATAGAGCTTAGTTAGTGCACATCTAGTACTAGGACCTAATTTTCCCGATCGTCATCACATCTCATCCCATTTTATTTTGCATCAAATTTTTCTCAAACCTGTCATGTTTCCTGTAGGACTAGGCTCAGCATGCATATGTTTTATACATATTTGGATTTGATTGGTTTGTTTGTTTGTTTATTTGGGGAGTAGTCCAGAGTGTCAGGTAAAATACTTTGGAATATTCAGGTTTTATATGCTGTTAGACCAGTTCCTAACTCACACCATTTGTGTCTTTGTCCTTAGAACACTTCATTTCCTTCTTTTTTGTTTCAGATGCATGAAGCTTATTTATATGAAAAGTACCTGGATATAATAATGACTTGGCTATAGAAATCCCTTAGAGCAGCTCTATGATCATTGAAATAATCAAGTCCCTTTGAGAAGAATCATTTTCTGAATAATAGTATTCCCAATGTTTTAGATCAAATCACCTTAAATGGATGAGACCTCAACATTCAGAAAGATCTTCAAACATTGAAGGATACAAAGATCGGAAACATGTTTGTGTTATATATTTAGGTCCTCTGGGTTTTCTCATCATAGCAGACTTGAAGTAAACATTTGAGGATTGGCAAAAATAGTACCACTCTACACAGACTGAATACCTGAATCAGATACTACTTTTTTTTTTTCTTATTGTGATTTTTGACCTAATTCTTAATCATTATATATCTATAAATAATACATATCTCTCTATCTATATCTGTAGATATAGATATATTTGTATGTACAACAGAGTTGTAATATTATTACAGAGTTGTAAAATTATGTAAACCAAAATTTACATAGCCTAGGTGGCACAGTTGTTGAGTCTTTAGGATCTTCTTTAGAGATTGTGGAGGAAGAATGGTGTGGTTTGGCTAGATTTTATACACGTTTTGGTAAATCACATGCATTGTTATCAAAAAAGACATCTAGAAAATTGAGCTCTTAAAAATTGGGATAATTTGCTATTACATACAAAGTCTTCATAATCTAAAAGTCTGTATAGTGAACAAAATACCTGCATGCTGTACTTTGATATGTAAAGTAAATCTCTTAACATAAAAATTTAGTTTGAAGTGCCTTATGGGGTTTTCTTTTAAAGAAAGTCTCCGCAATTAAAAACAAATAAATTTCAGAACTATTTGCAAGGTGCCTAACAAGCCCCATTTTATTTTCTTTAGAGAATATGAATTTTCTGTATTTTGATAGATTTATTTGCTTAACATAAGCCAGCCTGAATTTAAATATATTATTAAACATATCTTTAGCAATTGATCTTTAAAGTATATACATTGTATATACTTTTATAAAGTATATTAATATTCATTATTTTATTATGTTCAAACATATACAGAGGTAGGGAGACTAGTATAATGAACTTCTGTAAACCTGTCACTCAGCTTCATCAATGTTCATCATTTTGCCAATCTTGTTTCATTTATCCGCCCTCATTTTTTTATCTGGAGTATTATAAAGCTCAAGAACAACAATATTAGTAATTATTAATATCATTTGCTATACAGCTCATGGTAAAATTTCCTCAGTTGTGAGATAAGCAACATTTCTAATGTGACAGGCTGAATCTTTATACGAACTGGCAGATGAAAGATGTTGAGAAAGGGTGAAATAGAACTGGGGCAGAGGGTTCACACTTATTCAGGCTCCTTGTTAAACATCAGCAGAAACAAGGTTCAGGGCTTAAGAATCCTTACTCTTCAATCCTTACCAGAGCAACCTAAAGATACTTGGGTGAGTTATGTGCCTTTGGGCCCTTGTGGCGAGTGGTTGGTGATGGTAAGGCCTGTATAAAAGTCTGAGCAACAGTTCATCCTGCAACATTGTTGCTGGATGGTGTTCCCTGGTCATCTGACTCCCAACCCTGACTAGGATATCGGAGGGCTTATTATGGAGGGCACTGAGATCAACACCTCTAGAAGGGAAGTCATAGGAAGGAACAGGATTGGGCCGAGGGAGAAGCTGAGCTGACGGGCAGTTTCAACAGAGGCCTCTGCCAATTCCATGGCAAGTTCTGATCTGGGATGATGGACTCTTTGATCAGTCACTGGAGGCAAGTCATTCTTAATGGGGTGGACATTGGGTGAAAAGGCTCTCTTCAGCTAAGGCGATCCCTGTGGAGGCTGACAACAAAGAGCTTTCCATTAGCAGCACTTCCAGCCGCTTGGAGAATAAACTCCTCCTCTCTGAAGCAGAATCTGGGCAGCACAACAGAGAGCATCCACTACAAAAGTTTTTAACAGGAAAGTCTGTTCCTACATTTAAGTTTTTTCCTAAGTAGGAAAGATATTAAGTGCTTTTATGTGCCGGGTATTTTACATGTACTACCTTTAATTTTTATATCAACTCTATAAGACAGCTATTATTATTTTTAAGATGAGGAATCTGAGAGTTTAGGTAGCTCGTCCAGGGTTATACAGCTAGTATAAGCAGAAGAATTGAGATTCCAACCAATTTCTGTCCAGCTCCCCAGCGCTTTTCATCAAGCAGTTCCCAGCCTCTGGCTACACTATTGTGTTAGAGCACCGGTAATTACAGCCTCCAGAAAGCACATCCATTGTTCTTCTAACTTTTGTTTTTACCTTCCAGTCAGGTTAACAATATATGTTTTTTAAATTTCAAGTCATGTTTACTTAAGACCTTCCAAACCTATTTACATTTCAAGTGGAACCACTCCAGGTTGAGTAGTTTCTCAAACAGTTTGTTCCATGTTCTCTATACTTCTTTAAAGCTTTGTTGAAACCAGGAGGTAGAAAAACTAACCAAAGACATATGATTTTGTCTCTGTGATGATTTCTCTTGTGGATTTGCACTGCTTTGGAGAAGAGGGACTAGGTAATCAGTATGAATCATTGTAACTATTATTCCTGGCCTTTTAAGCTACTGAATGGGAGTAAGGGGAGCTGAGTTCTATTCATATTTCTTCCAGTATTTCTCCCTGGGAGATCTAGGAAAGCCACTGTGTGCTTTCTTTCCTACTTGAAATTTTCTTTTATGATACCTACTTTTACTTATTTGACAATTGCAAGGATAAATTAGGTGCTTTGTGAATGCTTTGAAGCAACTCCTTAAGAACTTGATGTTACTTAACCATTTCTGTTAGCTAATCAAATTTGTTCAATCTAATACATCTATAGATTTTGTCAGAGAATATAAGAATTCATAAAAATATATTTCAAATAAACATTATAAGCAAACTTATTAAAACATTATGGAGCATTTTTGTCATCAGTCCAAATGAAATGATTGGGTTTGAATATTAGAAAAGTATTTGGCAGTTGTGATAACCAAAATGAGACCCTTGAAAGATGCCCACATCTTAATCCCTGAAACTTTGTAAAATGTTACTTTCCATTTAAAAGAGATTTTGCAGGTGTGAGTAAGCTAAGGATTTTAAGATGGAAAGATTATCTTGGGTAATCAAGGTGGGCCGAGTGTAATCACAAGTGTCCTAATAAGATGAAGGTGGAAATATCAGAGTAGAAGAGAGATTTGAAAATGATATGCTGCTGGCTTTTGAAGGCAGAGGAAGAAGCCATGAGCTCAAGGAATACAAGTCTCCTCTAGAAGCTGGAAAAGGCAAGAAAACAGATTCTCCTAGAGCCCCTAGAAGGAATGCATCCCTGCTGACACTTTTAGTCCACCTTGATTTTCATAGTTCTGACTTAGAGAATAGTAAAATATTGTGAGTTTTTGAAGCCAATAAATTATGATAATTTGTTACAGCAGCAGTAAGAAACTAATACAACAGGACTGTCATCTCATTTACCCACTGGATTTTGGTCAATGTGAAATAATAAATTGTCCTTGTTGTCAAGTCTGAAAACCTCACAGTGGAAGATGGTGCTGGGGGCAGGGGAGCTGACTCATCTGCCTGACTGCCTCTGTCCTCTCCGGATAAATGTAGTCTCAGTTGATAAGCTCTTTCCTAGGAAATTAATCTGATTACCACTTCTTGGTTATGTAAAGTATGTGGTAAGAGCAGTTATGGTCTTTTGAAATTTTTTTAGGAAAGCCTTCTAATTGAGATTTCTGTAACAGGATGATTGTCTGCCTCCTTTAGCATATCATCATCTTGGTCCTGATACCTTTATCTACTCCGAGTGGCTGATGGAGATCTCTCTTCCTCTTCTGAATTTCTCCTGCTGCTTCATGTTGAGAATCCTTTACGGACCTTTTCTTACCCACTTTTCTTGGATTAGTTCTAGTGTCAACATTCTTTACTTCTGAACCAAGGGTGTTCAGCACCCCTGGAGAAAATCACACAACCATATGGATGTATTTTAGAAAAAAGTATGATATATAATTAGGTATGTGTTTGTGTGTGTGTGTGTGTATGTATGTGTGTGGAGGGGCTCTTGATGGGGGATTGAGAACTCAGGTAGTTTTTTTCCTGACTCAAAGGGATATAAACATGTAAAAGGCTTTTCACATGTAACTAAGGCCCTAATCAGTTGGATTTAAGGTTATTGAGGGGAGATTTTACTGGATGGGCTTGACCTAATTAGGTAAGCCCTTTAAAGAGAGATGGTTTCCTGCTGGGCTGGAATAAAGCAAAGAATCATTTTGTAAACTGCCTACGGAGAGAGGCAGCTTATATAAACGAGGGCCTGAGTCCTATAGCTGCAAGGAACTGAATTCTTCCAAAGACCTGAGTAAACTTGAGAGAGAACCCCAAGCTCTAGATCAGAATCATAGAACCATAGTCCAGCCAATACCTTCAGTGCAGCTTTGGAGGCTTTGAGCATAAGACTAAGCCAGGCCCAGATTCCTGACTGATGAAAAGCAGGAGAAACTAACTGAGGGTTGCTTTAAGCTACCAAGATGTTATGCCTATTTTGGTACCAAGAGGCATACGTAAAATATGGGAGCAGCTTTGGGATTAGACAGTAGACAAAGGCTGGAAAACGTTTGCAGAACATGATAGAGGAAGCTTATGTCTTAGTCCATTTTCTGTTGCTGTAACAGAATGTCACAGAGGAAATTATAAGCAAGAGATATTTATTTGGTTCATGGTTATGGAGGCTGGGAAGCCGAAGAGCATGGTGCCATCATCTAGTGAGGCTCATTCTATGGCAGAAGGCATCACAAGGCAAGAGAGCAAGAGTGTGCATGTCAGTTCAGAGCTCTCTCTCTTCATCTTCTTATAAAGCCATTAGTTCCATCATGGCACTGTACCCTGATGACATTATCTAACCCTAATTAGCCCCCAAGGCCCCAGCTGTAATCAACACATGAATTTAAGGATTCAGTTTCTAACACATGAAATTTAGGGGACACATTCAAACCATAGCAGCCTGAGTTGCCATGAACAGACCCTTAGTAGAAATCTGGACTTTGAGAACACTGCTGTTAGGCTCAGAAGTGAGGAACATGTTATTGGAAATTAGAAGGAGAGGGATCCTTTTTTTATACTTGCAGAACTATTAGCAAAATTGTGCATTGTGCCATCTTATGGAAAGAAGAACTTGTAGGCAATGACTTGCTTGTATGTAGAGCTAAGATTTCAAGCAAGGTATTGCTGGTTTCCTCTTACTGCTTATAACAGAATGAAAAAGAGAGATAAATTGAAGGAAGACATGTTAAAGAAAATGGATTAGGATTATGTGACTGAAAATTCACAGCCTCTCCAAATGGCAACAGATGCTAAAATTCAGAAATGGCTGCCAAAAGTATGGCATTGAGAAGTAGCCATACTCAAAAGTATGGCAGTGAGAGTGTGTGACTTTTGGTAAAAATATCGGAAAGATCAAAATGTCAGTGTATTCAGTCACACAAAGGCTCCTTTCAAGAGATTAAGGGTGTGCCTCACTGATTTTTTCACACAAACCTGAGGGCCTCTAGGAGACTGAAGGGCACTGTCCTCTAGCCCTCTCAGCAGGAAGCCAAGATATAGAAAAGGGACCATCTTAAAAAATCTGTGGACGTGGCTTTTCTTTTATGGTGTGAATCCCTGTGAAATCCATGGAAGACCCACAAAGTTCTTGAGAAATTTATTGAAGCAGAAACACTGCCAGCTTCATCTAAAAAGGTCAGAGACAATACTACAAATGGAAAGGAGATGGTAAGTCCCCAAAATTCTACCAGCAGGAAGCAGTCTGATAAAACCACTAAGCTACAAACATGTGCTACCTTTCATGAAAAAGGAAGGATGACTCAGAGGGCAGAACCAAGAAGGATGGAGCCTTCAGAGAATGGAGCTGAGAGCCAAAGAGGGTTATTCTCTGCCCTTGAAACCTAATCAAGAAACTCCCATTTACTCCCTGGATTTCCAAACTCCTTTGGAACAGTGACTCCTGTGACTCCTTTTTACTTTTCATTTTCCCCCATTTAAACTGGGATGTCTATAGCTGTTGTGCTGTGCCTATCCTACCATTATAGGTTGGGAGGTTTGAGGAAAGATAGCTTGTCTCTTTCATTTCATGGGTCCATATTTGGAAGAATTTGTGCCCCAGGAGTTGCACTTAATGGATTACAACGAAGAGCCTCATCCCCACCTGATTTAGTTGATGCTATTTTAGACTTAGAGCTCATCTATATTATTTACCACAATGTCCTCTATTTCTTGCACATAGTGCCCGATGAATAACAGCTTACTAAATATTTATAATTATTCATGATCTTTATTAGACTGAATTAGGACCTGTAATTCTGATCAATTTAGAAATAATACGGAGATTAATTTTTGTAATTCTTTAAGAATAAGAGTCTGATTTCCGGATAATGGTTAATTTTTTCAAGTAAATGACATTCTAAGGAAACTTGATTGGATATCCAAATATATTTTTCCAGGATGAACAACTCTTCCTTCCCACTGCACACCTTCTTTACATTTTACAGTTATATATTTTTAACTTGAAATCCCATAATTGACCTAGAAGGTTATTATAATAATATGATACTTATTCAGGTCTGAGAGAGAATATTATAGAGTCAGAAGGGTTCCTAGTAAAAGCAGTAGTAATGAATGTAATTAATTTTAAGTTTGAAAAATTTCAAGATATAGCAAGAAGGAGATTGCAGTAGTCTAAGTAAGTATAGACTCATTGTGCTAGAAACAGAAATTGGTTAGGAATTAATGGAAAAAGTCTTGTAAGGGATATTAGTGGTCAGAAAAGCAAAATATGTCGTTATTAGGATAAGAATAAATTATGTATTCATTCAGGTTATAGGTATAGATTGAAGTAATGTGTATCTGGTTCTATTGAAATTTAAAATAGAGAAAATACAAGTTCGTCTTATGTATCATAGATAATTATTAACATGAATTTTGTAAATTGGTCTCTAATTTTTCTCTAAATATGCACATATATTATTTTATCATTTATTTTTATAAAAATGAAATAATTTTATATAGAGCATTATAACTTCATTTTTTTTTTCACTGAGCAATCAATTTTGGGCATCTTTCTGTATCAACACATATGTGTCTATACAATTCTCTTTAATTTTAAATATATTTAAAATTATATATCTGTTCTGCCATTGGTTGGTATAATTTCAGTATATCCAATTTTTAGCTTTGTAAACAGTGCTGTAGTAAATATTTTTGTATGAACCTTTTGGGAAATTTCTGTGAGCTCAACAATTTCACATGTAGGTATGAACTCTAGAGAAATTTTATTCAATGTGCCTAGAAATTTTGATTGCAATCCTGTTTGTAATGGTGCAAAACCAAAACAAAACAAGTACAATCCAGACTTTCATCTCTAGGGAACCAAGTGAATAAATGATGAAATATCCATGTCTAGAAAATCATTGATGGCCTAGATGCCATCTAGGACTTTCATAGCTAGAGAGGTGTGAAGTTAATGCCTGGCTTCAAATCTACAAAGGACAGGCTGACTCTTTTGTTAGGGGTGAATGCAGCTGGTGATTCTCAGTTGAAGCCAATGCTCGTAGACCATTCTGAAAATCACAGGGCCCTTAAGAACCATGCAAAATTGATTTTGCCTGTGCTCTAAAAATGGAACAATCAAGCCTGGATGGATGAAAGCACATCATTTTATAGCATGGTTTACTGAGTATTTTAAGCTCAATGTTAAGAACTACTGCTCAAAAAATTTATTTCAAGGTATTACTACTCATTGACAATGCACTTAGTCACCCAAGATTGCTGATGGAAATGTATGAGGATATTAGTGTTGTTTTTATGTGTGTGAACACAGCATCTATTCTGCAAGCCCATGGATCAAGGAATAACTTAGACTTTCAAGTCTTTTTCATGAAATATATAATGTAAGGCTATAGCTGCCGTAGATAATGATTCCTTTGATGGATCTGGGAAAAGTAAACTGAAAACCTTCTAGAAAGGATTTACCATTCTACATGCTATTAAGAACATTTGCGATTAATGGGAGGAGGTCAACATATCAACATCAACGTTAACAGGAGTTTAGACAAAGTTAATTCCAACCCTCATGGATGGCATTGAGGGGTTCGAGACTTCAGTAGAAGAAGGAACTGAAGATGTGGTGGAAATAGTGGGTGAATTAGAAATGGAGCCTGTATATGGGACTGATTGCCTGCGATCTCATGATAAAACTTGAACAGATGAGGAATTGTTTCTTGTGGATGAGCAAAAAAAGTGGTTTCTTGAGACCAAATCAACTTCTGAGGAACATTGCTTCTTAATTTTTGATATAAAAATCATATAGAGGATGCTTACATGCAACAAATAATATCCAAAAGCATAAGAAAAAAATTTCCTCCTTAGAGGATTTAAATCTAGTCTTTGAATTAAAAGTAAGACCCAGAATAATTGTAGAAGAAAAGACAACACACGATGAGGCCTCATCAATCCTGTGAACAATCCCTCAACAATCCTGTGAACGTTGCTGGAATGACAACAAAGGATTTAAAATATTACAGAAACTTAGTTGATAAAGCAGTGGCAGAGTTTGAGAGGATTGACTCCTATTTTGAAAGAAGTTCTACTCTGGGTAAAGTGCTATCAAACAGCATCACATGCTATAGAAGAATTGTTCATGAAAGAAAGATTCAATCAATATGGCAAAGTTCATTGTTGTCTTATTTTAAGAAATTGCCGGCTGGGCACGGTGGCCCATGCCTGTAATCCCAGCACTTTTGGAGGCTGAGGAGAGCAGATCACAAGGTCAGGAGATCGAGACCATCCTGGCTAACATGGTGAAACCCCGTCTCTGTAAAAATACAAAAAATTAGCCAGGTGTAGTAGCGGGTGCCTGTAGTCCCAGCTACTCAGGAGGCTGAGGCAGGAGAATGGATGAACCCAGGAGGTGGAGCTTGCAGTGAGCCGAGATGGCGCCACTGCACTTCAGCCTGGGTGAGAGTGTGAGACTCCGTCTCAAAAAAACAAAACAAAACAAAACAAAAAAAAAAATTGCCATTGCAACCCTAACCTTCAGCAACCACCACCCTGAATAGTCAGCAGTCATCAACACTGAAGCAAGACCCTCCACCAGCAAAATATTATAACTAATTGAAGGCTCAGATGATTGTTAGCCTGTTAGCAACAGAATGTTTTTAAAGTAAGGTATGTACATTGCTTTTATAGATACAATGTTATTGCACACTTAGTAGAATATAGTATAGTGTAAGTATAATGTTTATATGTCCCAGGAAATGAAAAAAGTTGTATGACTTATTTTATTGTGATATTAACTACATTGATATGGATCAAAATCACAATCTCCAAGGTATGCCTGCATATCAACGATACAGATAAGGTTCTAGAGGATCTGCAATTGAATTTGAATCATTTTTTTTTCTTAAAAGAAAATCATAGAAAGCTCTATTTTACTTTGAAGAAAAATATACTGGGCTATGTGAAAAAACAACATACCTATTGAGGAAATGTGTGGTATTCAATACTCAAGTGAACATTTGATAATGATATATCTTGTTTGGAGATTACAAGAAGTTAATATTACAGGAACAAATAAAATAAGCAACTAGAACTCCCCATAACTTTACAGTCAATTAGAGATCAACCCCTCTTCAGAAAGCAGTGAACTAAACATGAAACCACTTTCTAGCCTAGAAATAACCAAATTAGTGCCCCAGGTGTACGTACCTCAGCTGTATTGAATGCTTCTTACTATTTTATAAAATGTTTGCTTTAAATAAATATTTTTATATCATATAAAATTCTTCATTTTCTGAAGTACTGAAATACTTGACTGAGGCCTCACTGTATTTTGTCTTTTCTTCTACAATTATTTTAGGTCTTACTTTTAATTCAAAGATTAGATTTAAATCCTCTAAGGAGGGAATTTTTTTCCTATGCATTCTTTGGATATTATCTGTTGCATGTAAGCATCCTCTATGTGATTTTTATATCAAAACTTAAGCAGTGATACTTATCTTCACCATCCACAGAGATTTTTCTCTTTGTTTCCAGGGATGGTAGGCACTAGGGTATTGCAGAAAGATTTCAGACTTTTGTTATTAAGTATGTTATTTGTATAGCTTACCTAATTTTGTTGAACCTGTTTCTTTTTCTGAGAACAGGGAAAATAAAACCTACCTCACTGAATTATGTGAGGGTTATACAAGGATGTAGCTATAAATCGACAAGTTAATATAATGCCTGCAACAAAGTAGGTTTTCAGAAAATACTGATTCTGCTTTCTTTTCTCTGCCATGCAACTGGAACTAGTAATATTAATTCTGTGTGATCATCTTAACAAATTATTTGTTAGTTTGTCAAGTACATAAATACTTGAATTTATGTGAATACTAATGGTCATCACTGATTGAGAGATGTGGGGAGGTCTAGAACAAGTATTTGACATAAACGTTCATTTAATATGCAGAAAGAAACTTCTAGAATATTGTGCAAAATCAGCCCTGATTTAAAAATCTAAGCCTTTCAGCCTGACTTGATACAAGTCTCAATGAAGATCTGATTTTTAAAATGGCAATTTCTGATCTGAGTCAAAATGGCCAACTAGATACAACTAGGAGGCACATCTTTCACTGAGAAACAAGAACATTGGGAAGACTGGCACATTCTGAGCAGATCTTCAGAGGGAAGGCATTGAGAGCGGATGGAGAGTATGCAGTTGCTGGGCAGAAGAGGGAGGAAGCTGGGAACAGTGCACAGGGTTTTGGAGCACCAAGATTCATTACTGGTCCCCAGGAACTCCTGAGGAAGAGGTGAGCTGAACAGGGAAGGAGTGACCTGCTCTTGCCATGGACTTCAAGAATCCTAGCAGCAGGACACCCCACAACCCCCACAGACACTTGAGCTGGCAGGGAGAGCTGCCTAGATAGGTTGAAGGGGCAGAAGGTTTGGCATGGGAATGGCTGAAGTGGAGCATGGCCGGGGATACCTGTACTCCAAGGTTTGCCATGCTCCTCCGGGAGGCTTTAGCTTTTGGGCAACTGTTAGACCTGGATAGAGCAGGGTGGTCTTGCCCATGTGATGGGTCCAGTCCAATCTGAGTGCCCCTCTGTCTGCTGGCCTCTCCTGTGGCTCCAGCCTGGCCACAACACTCACAGTGCAGCCTGGCAAGCCCAACCAAGGTGCTTCCTGAAGGATCTCATCACAGCTCTTTCACTGGCAGTCTGTGCATGACTACTGGAGAGCTCCAGCAGACCAGCTCTTGTTGACACACACCAACCCACCTACAACCTCACCCACTATAGCCTCCCTGCTGCTGCTTTTCTGGCACTTACTCACACATGGACCACCCCCCTCCCCCGACAAACACACATTGCTTTGCTGGCACATGTGCGAGTAGACCTTGCCTCCCATCCCATGCTGGCATGCGTGTGTGTACCCCGCCACCCCACTGCTGCCAGTGTGAGCACACCATGCTATCCTGCTCTCGCTGATGCACAGACACCCTGCTGCGCTGCTACTGTGTGGATGTGCACATGGACTCTGACAACCTCATCTCTGCCAATGCCTTGCCCCTGCCCCACTGCCATTGCCACCAGTGTGAGCATGCATAGGAATACTGCCACTCCACTCCCACTGACCCCATCACATGGATGCTTCCCCAAGCCAACGTGTGTGCATCCCCACTGCACTGCTGGCATGAATGAGTGAGCACAGATCTCTGCCATTGCCCTGATGAAGCACTTGGGCTTACACTCTCCATTGTAGCGTTGTGGCTAACAGTCTGAGAATACCTCAGCCCTTCCACCACAGCAGATTCTTAACTGCAAGGGGTCAGAGAACAAAGCTGGGGGCACGGTATAAGCCCATAAGAGTTAGAGCACACAGCCCAGAAGTGCTGAGCTGAGCCTTGGTCCCCTAAAGTCTTCCAGAAACAAAGCCAGTTGACTGAACCCACCTTATACTATAAACCTTCAAGGGCGTCAGAGAGAGAAAAGCAAAAAACCTCATCTAAAGGATAGCTTCTTCAAAGATTAAAGGAACATTAGCCTGCCTAGATAATAAAATCAGTGCAAGAACTCTGGCAACTTGAAAAGCCAGATTGTCTTTGTATTCAGGATGACCACACTGGTTCTCTAGCAATGGTTGTTAACCAGGTTGAAATGGCAAAATGACAGACATAGAATTCAGAATATGAGTAGGAGCAAAAATCATCAAGATTCAGGAGAAAGTAAAAACCTAGTCCAAGGAATCTAAGAAATACAATAAAATAATACAGGAGCTGAAAGAGGAGATGGGCATTTTAAGGAGTCACACTCATCTGACAGAGGTGAAGAACTCACTACAGGAGTTTCATAATATAATTTCAAGTATTAATAACACAATAGATCACACTGAGGAAAGACTCTCAGAGCTCAAACACTGGTACTCTGAATTAACTAAGTCAAACAAAAATAAAGAAAAAAGAATAAAAAAGAATGAACAAGGCCTTCAAGAAATATGGGAGACCAAATCTGTGACCCATTGGCATCCCTGAAAGAGAAGGAGAGAAAGCAAGAAACTTGGAAAATGTATTTGAGGATATCATTCAGGAAAATTTTTCCAACATCACTAGAGAGACCACCAACCTTCAACTTCGGGAAATGCAGAGAAACCCTGTGAGATACTATATAAGACAGCCATCCCCAAGACACATAGTGATCAGATTCTCCAAGGTTGAATAAAAGAAAAATTGTTAAAGGCAGCTGGAGAAAAGGGACAGGTCACCTACAAAAGTGAGTTGAGAGAGTTCAACATCTCACTCACAGTGTTATATCATTGACACAGAAAACTAACAAAGGTATTTGGGACCTAAACTTGACATGACTAAATGGACTTAATATACATCTACAGAACTCTCCACTCCTAAACAACTTAATATACATTCTTCTGATCTGCACATGGCACATATTCTAAAAGCAACCACACAATTGGCCAGAAAACAATTCTCAACAAATTCAAGAAAACTGAAATCCATTTGTGGAACATTGAAACCAGACTCCTTCCTTACACCATATACAAAAGTCAATTCAAGATGGATTAAAGACGTATGTGTAAAACCTCAAACTATAAAACCCTAGAAGTTAACCTAGGAAATACCATTCTGGACATAGGCCCTGGCAAAGATTTCATGATGAAGATGCCAAACGCAATTACAACAAAAACAAAAGTTGACAAATGGGACCTAATTAAATGAAAAAGCTTCTGTACAGCAAAATAAACTATCAAAAGAGTAAATAGACTACCTACAGAATGGGAGAAAATATTTGTAAAGTAGGCATCTGACAAAGGTCTAATATACAGAATCTACAAGGAACTTGAAAAAATTAACAAGCAAAAACCAAACAGTTACATTTAAAAATGGGTAAAGGACATGGACAGACACTTTTCAAAAGGCATACACGCAACCAACAAGCATGTGAAAGAATGCTCAGCATCACTAATCATTAGAGAAAACGCAAATCAAAACCACAATGAGACACCACAATGATCTCACACTGTCCAAATGACTATTATTAAGAAGTCAAAAAATAACAGATGCTGGCAAGGTTCCAGAGAACAGAGAATGCTTGTACACTGCTTGTGGGAATGTAAATTAGTTCAACCATTGTGGAAGGTAGTTGGGCAATTTCTCCAAGAACTTAAAATGGAGCTACCATTTGACACAGTAATTCCATTATTGAGTATATAGTCAAAGGAATATAAATTGTTCTACCATAAAGATCTATGCATGTGTATATTCACTGCAGCACTATTCACAATAGCAAAGACATGGAACCAATGTAAATGCCCGTCAATGGTAGACTGGATAAAGAAAATGTGGTGAGATCATGTCTTTTGCAGCAATGTGGATGGAGCTGGAGCCCATTATCCTATGCAAACTAACACAGGAACAGAAAACCAGTTACTGCATGTTCTTACTTATATGTGGATGCTAAACATTGAGTATACATGGACACAAATAAGGGAACAACAGATACTGGGTCATACTTGAGGATGGAGCGTAGGAGGAGGGTGGGAAATGAAAAACTACCAATTGGATCCTAAGCTCACTATCTGGGTGACAAAATAATTCGTACTCCAAACCCCTGTGACACACAAATTATATAACAAAACTGCACATGTACCCCTCAACCTCAAATAAAAGGTAACAAAAAAAAATTCCAATCTTGGACCAAAGTGACCTGAGATGCTTCCCTCTTTTTATAAAGTTCTGAGCTTCCTTTCTTCATGGGTTAGGGTTAGTGCAGTAGAAAACAGCAAGCTCTGTTTAAATGGGGACCCTATCCCTTAATTTTAAGGCTTTAATAGATTACAGGCAAATACTCTTTTGGGAGATTTTATATATTATCTTCTTATTCAGGATGATTTAGCTAATGACTCTCCTTTCCATCTTCCAACTTTACCCCCCAGTTTGTGGAGCAATTTGTAGGTTCTGTAATTACAGACTCTTTAGATACTAACGTGGGAGGGAAAGACTGTTTTAGCATTTCATGGTTTAAAAAATCTCCAACTCATATCCATTCCATGGCTATCTATCCTTCCTTATTCCTCTCACTCTTCTGCTCTGGCTCAGAAATATATAACTGTACCTTCCACAGTATCTCATAGGCTTCTCAATTGGGTTACTTTTCTCCTTTAAGACTTTTCTTGATGTTATCCATGCAGTTGAATTTGGATCTCTTTTGGTTGTAGCTGGTGTAGGCTGAGATGTGTCTTTAGGCACAACTAGGTTGAGTTGCTCAGATGAGGTCCTCTGGATTTGGTCTCTCTCTTTCTCTTCTTATCTGGGCTTTGCTTTCTTCTGTGTTGGCATCACCCACAGGCACGTTTTCTCTACATGGTTTCTACTAGTATCTGAAGGCTTACACTGTAACCCCACCATAAAAATGTTTCTCAATTGTCCAAAAAGTCCCAGGATTGAGACGCAGTAGACCATCGTGGTTCATTTGTTCAACTTTGAACCAATCACCGAAGCTAAGGTAAAGACATTCTAATTGGACAGGCTTGGGCCACCTGACTAATTCTGGCCCTATAGACCTGGGGTCAACTCCAGTCCAACTACATGGGTTTGGAATGGAGGAGAGATGATCCTGCAAATAAAAATCAAGGTGCCTTTAGCAAATGAACTGTAAATGAATGCTAAGCAGTTAAAACAGCAATTGTTTACTTAAGAGTAATCTGCAAACTGGCCTACAGAACAAACTACTGTTGCTTGTTTGTGTAAGTAAAGTTTTATTGGAATACAGCCACATTAATTCTGTTATATATTGTCTATGACTGCTTTCATGCTGTATCAGTAGAGTTGAGTAGTAGAAACAGAGAGCATATGGCCAGCAAAGCCTAAGATATTTACCATCTGGCCCTTGATCTAATACTCTTAGTCTACTACAAATAAAGTCAAAGAGCGTAGGAAAAAAGCATCCAAAGCAACAGTATTAGATAAGGATGATTCCAGTCTTTGAAATCCTCTCATAGAAGGACCTTAAATGAGATCTTCAGATATTTGGTTACTGCATTGAATAATATCAGCTTTCATTTAAGGAAAATATTAATAAACCCCAACCTGGTTTAATGATGAGGGCTATCCTAATTTTCCTTAAAAGAATTTCTAAATTCTAGAAAGGCTTGCTAAGTTTTTGTTGAATATTTCTATACCTAGTATACTTGGTTTACCTAGCAAAAATTTATGTGGCCTATGGAGGCTTTATTTTACACTGAAGCTCCAACTATTGTGAAAAATATATGTATGCATGTTTTATTGGATATAGAGCCTATTTTTTATAAGTTTAAATTATGACAAATGTTTATAGCTGTTGAAGCTTTTTTGTGATATAAAGTCAGCTCTCTGTGTCTGTGGATTCTGCATTCATGGATTCAATCAACCATGGATGGAAAACATTTAGAAGAAGATAGATGGTTGTGTCTTTCTTGAGCATATACAGACTTTTTTTCTTGTAATTGTTCCCTAGACAATATAGTATAACAACTAGTTACATAGCATTTACATTGTATTAGTTATTATAGATAATCTAGAGATGATTTAAAGAATATGGGAGCATGTTCCTAGGTTATATGTAAATACAACACCATTTTCTATAAGGGACTTGCACATTTGTGAATTTTGGTGTTTGTGGGACTGGGGGAGTGGTGTCTTGGAATCAGTCCCCCTTGGATACTGAGGGACAACCATGTTATTGTTTATGATTTTTGATATTCAATCATTGTTTTATAATTTAATTCCCAGCCATAATATAACTTTAGAAAGATAAAATGTGTTTATCATAGTAATGCAATGTGGCAGGATGCCATGTTCATTTGCTCTGTCATTTTTTCATTATTTTACAACTATTTAGTGAGAGTTTTACGTGCCAGACACTGTGCTAGACAGTGGGAATACAATGATGAATAAGACAGACGTGAAACTTGCCCTCATTTGCTTAAAATCTAATTGGAAATAAAAAACATTTATCTGTTCATTTACTTCAATTTGGTCATTAAGCCAACAAATATTTATTGAACATTTTCTTTGTGCCAGACACCATGATAGACATGGAGGAGACTATAAAGAAAAAGACCAACTGCCTGTTTTCTTGGAACTCATAATCTTTTTTGGAAGACAAGTATTTCACAATCATTTCATTATAATTGTGATCAATGTAGGATTCTGTAAGAGTATATGATAGGTGATTTGACCTAGTCATTCACAAGGAAATGATATAAAAACTGAGTCCTACAGGAACTGATGTAGAAACTGAGCCCTAAAGGAGCACTAGGGGTCATCCAGGCACAAATTAACACAAGAGTGTTCTTGGTGCATAGGCCCAGGGGTAAAAGGACAAGTTTGGCACATGCCAGGAACTGTACATATATGATTGGAACAGTGTTTCAGATGTGTGTATGTCGTAGGGGAGGTGGCCCTTACATCTGGAGAGGCAAGTAGGAGCCAGATTATAAACAATCTTGCAACCTACATTAAGAGTCAGGATATACTCAGATTTTCATTTTAGTAAGAACACTAGGCTGAACTGTGGAAAATGGCTAGGAGACAGTAAATATTGGATATAGTGACACCTAGTAGGGAACTGTTACACTAATTCATGCCAGAGATTTTTGTGTCTCAGAAAAGGTTATTGACCATTGTGGTGAAGAGAAATGTCTGCCTTCTCACTTTAGTTTCTCTACCATTCTAAGACATAGCTCAAATGTCATCTCTTTTCTGAAGTCTTTTCTGCACTTCCCAGACACTCCCATCCTTCCTGTCCCCTCCCCTCCCCTCCCCTCCCCTCCCCTCCATTCCCCTCCCTTCCCCTCTCCTCTCCTCCCCTGCCTTCCCTTCCTACTCATAGTAAACATATCCTAAGAATCTGACACTCTGTTAGGTTATGGTTCCTGCCATAAAGCAGCTTACCTTTTAGTGGAGATCATAGTTCCATAGTTCAATGTGAAAAGTGCTTTGATGGAGACAGCACTAAAGAGACATAGATAGAAATTAGATGGAGGTGTGGGGACGGGACTTGTAGTTTTCGGAAAAGATTTATTGTATGGTATGATATTGCTGAGTACGATGATGCATTTGAGGAACTGAAAATTATTTTATGTGGCTGGAATCGATGATAGAGGTGGGTGTAGAAATGGTGAGAAATAAAATTAGAGAATGCATCAGAGACTTTGTGTTTTAGGTGTTTTGTTTACACCACTGAAAGTGCTATCACAATTTCTTGATTCCATATTTGTTGTTAGGTGCTCCCAGGAGGCTGGGACATAGAGGTCAGGGATTGTGTAGAGTATTATGGAGTTTAAGTAGAGTGGAAGTAGGATGCCAGTGTTTTACCAAAACACATCCTTAGGACAGAGGGGTCATCCAAATTAAAAACAAGTTAGAGGATAGCACTTAAATTAATGATCAAACAAAAGAATGCAGCAGAGGAAGATAATCAAGGATAAGCAGCAAGACCAAAAGGGATTGCAGGATAAGGAGGATCCCTCAAATCTTTGAGATCTTTTAGCATTTATCTACAGAAGCTTTATAGTTGTTGCTGTATTTTAATTAGGCCCCTTATACATATGGGGTTAATGATTGTGGGTAGGTAATGTGTCTTAAACATTTCAGTGAGGTTTCTTAGACCTAAATGTACAAAATAATTAACTGCAGTGATTGTTAAAAATAAAAATTTCTACACAACTTCAGACTTCAATTTTTTTTTTTCTTGAGACGGAGTTTCACTCTGTCACTCAGGCTGGAGTGCAATGGCCCAATCACAGCTCACTGTAACCTCCATTTCCTGGGTTCAAGTGATTCTTCTACCTCAGTCTCCCGAGTACCTGGGATTACAGGCACCAGCCACCATGCCTGGCTAATTTGTGTATTTTTAGTAGAGACGGGGTTTCACCATGATGGCCAAGCTGGTTTTGAACTCCTGACCTCAACTGATCTGCCCGCTTCAGCCTCCCAAAGTGTTGGGATTACAGACCTGAGCCATCCCGCTTGGCTGGAAATTTTGACTAAGTATATCTGTGGGATAGGTAGGAATTTGAATTTTGAGCAAGTAGCCCTGATGATTTTGACAGAGTGCTAGTTATGTTTCTATGCTTTATGTAAACATGTCTGTGATTCTTAGGACTTTATCAAGACACTGATAGAAATGTTACACAGGAAATTCAATAGATAGAGAGCACCATGAAACCGCTAGGGATCTTATAGGCTTCGAAGGGAAGGCGAGGGTAAAAGAAAGAGAGAGAAATAGTTACTGGCTCAACAAAGACACAGGGTTACTGGACAAAGACCTGCAGAAGGGGATACCAGCTAACGCTGGAGCCCACTGCCACTTACATATTGGGGTAATTATAGGTCCGAGCGGGAGGGATCTGGGCTTGTTGTGAAATGGGGTGGACAGTGAGGTTAGCCACCGAAAAGGGAGGAATTTTCTGCAGTCAGGCGGTTAGGCCTGGGACTTATCCAGCAGGATGTTTTTCATGGTCCAAGCCCAGTGGAATTTTCCACTCTGACCAGGGTCTGCAGAGTGGCGGAGGTTTACAAAATATTGGGCTAACAAGATCTTCTTTATCTTACATTCACTCAACTAGGTTAGTTAATGCATTGACTATAGAACGCATGTTCCTTAAGTAAATTAGTTGTATCTAATTGCTATTACTAAGCAATATCTAATTGCTATCACTAAGCAAACCACTGGTTTGGTTAACAGCTTGCTTGTCAAGCATTCTATGTAAAGCATTCCTGGAAGTGTTGGACAAGCAGTTGTTGAATAACAGAAATTATGAAAGATAGAAAGAAAAGAGTAAGGGAGAGAAGAAGGAAGAAAGAGAATGAGGAAGAATAAAATAAATTCATCTTAGCATAACTTAATTTAGCAAATTCTGTTGGTTTTCATGAATACCAGTTTATTTACTAAGACTTCAAAAACCATCTGCTTAACTCTAAGAATTTTGGCAGGGGCTGATCTTAAACTTCCTAGTCTTTTGCCTCAACTTCTATTTTGAAAATTGGATTAAAGATTTACCCATCTCCAGTCTTCTGCCATCACACTCACTGTGATTTCTAAAGAATTACAGAAGTTATTTACAGTAATCAATATGTATGTTCTTTTAGTGCCCTGAGGTATAGTATACCTGGGCTGGAGACTTGACTTTGTCCACATGGGTTGATGCCCTCTAACTATTGTATGACCTATCTGGAGTTTCGGTTTCTTCTTTATGTTAACTGATCTTGTATTTCTAGTTTGAAGATCATTTTGGAAAAAAGATATAGGTAAATTGCTAGTCAGTAATGAACTTCCCTAACCTTCACCCCCACCTCCAGTTCCCCATTAGTATGCCTTTTTGTTATATGTTATGTCCCCATGGCAGTTCTCCATTATTGCATTAATCATAGTTGTAATTATCTATTGTGGTTGCATAATTCTGGGTAGGCAATCTTGCTCCCTACACTTATGCACCTGGCATATAGCAGGAACCCAGTAATATTTGTGGAATGATGATCTTTGCAACTTCCAGTGATTGAATGTCTGTATCTCTAAGATGTATAGGAGCTAATAATTTTTTAACGGTTCACCAAAGGAATGAATATATTGAGCAAAAACAAAGGCAAAGAGCACTATCTTTTCTAGAGTTTACCTTTTCTTATTGTTTTTCTTTTTCAAATTTCTACTACCCTCTCTGTTCTGGGTTCAAAATTTCTTCTTAGGATGGCATGGATGAGTAAATTACATTACTAAATGTTGATTCTCCAAGAAGATTTACATTTTTAAAGAAGTTCGTATCTGAAATAATATATTATTAATAATAATGTTACATATATTTGTCAGATGCAAAAGGTATTTTGTAGAATGGTGGTGGGGGGATTTCTATCGTTTGTAAAAAAACATTCGTAATCCTGCCCATCCCTCTACTTCTTCCTTCTTTCTTTCCACAGATACTTACTGAGCACCTAATGTGCTAAACTGTTGAGGATTAGAAAGCAAAAGAGTTAACAGGAAAAGGAAAGGGCCGTTTGGTAGAGAACCACCCAGGATCAGGCAAAGAAATTTGAAACTGATATTCCATGCAAGGAGATACTGCTCTCTTTAATTAGCAAGCTGTAGCAAAATT
Source organism: Theropithecus gelada (assembly GCF_003255815.1). Lineage (NCBI taxonomy): Eukaryota > Metazoa > Chordata > Mammalia > Primates > Cercopithecidae > Theropithecus > Theropithecus gelada. The sequence goes on along the minus strand of NC_037679.1, from coordinate 58,779,915 downwards.
TTTGGAAGTCATTTAGTGGAAGTCAGTGGAACGAATTCTGACAATATGCTATTATATATTTCAGGCTTACCTTTTGGAAGGCAAAATAAAATTAGGGAAAAATGGACCAATTTTCTTAACAGAAAATTCAGTATTGCTCTGTAATGGGCAGCACAACTGGTCTGATATTTTTGATAATTAACACAAATTTTGTTGCTGTTGCAGGTTTATATTTACTGTCAATCAACTACAATTTTTATTTAGTTCATTGCCATACAGGACAGCATCAGTGAAGGGCATAAATTTGTTCCTCAAAAACAAACGAAATCTTCTACCAACAGTTTTGTAGTCTGCAATTCCTTGATTTTGCATGAAAATATCTTCTGTAATAAATCTAGCATAACCTCTCCTACCTTTGGAATATAATTCTGGAGTTACAATGTGAAAAGGAAAATAAAACGTATTTGATGTTTTAGAATATTTGAACAATGTATTCCCAACAGATTGGTTATGAACATAGGACTTGGGAATATTTCACTTACCCAATAATGCTCAGTTCAATTCAGAAAACATTTAAGACTGAAAAGTTACATATGTTGAACATGAAAGACTCAGTTAAGTAGTTTGTATTCTACCTCCTAGGGAGACACTTTCAGGATCACCCATTGTCCCATATAAAACCTTTGAATGAATTAGAAAAGGGCACCTCACTTTGGGTGGATTCAGCTCCCAGACAACACTATTGCTTTGCTTTATAGTTGGGGCTAAAATTTCAGCCTCCAACTTCTTTCTAGGTCTGGTGCCTCATAACATCCCTGGGTGTTCAAGTTCCTATATTCCTCCTGTTTCTTTTTTATGAAATACGGGTTGGATAATCTCTCCTGGTCAGAAAGATAAACTTCTTATGGTAAGAATTTGTATTTTTTACCAAAATAAAATAAAAAGAAAGTATGTCTGAACAATACCAGGCATCTCCTACGTTATCTCCTAATCCTCACAAGAGTCTTTTGATGTAGGCATTATTGTACAAAGTTGTGTGATTAAGAAAATATTTACTGTTAGATGACTTGCTTGAAGTCTAAGATCTAGAAAGTAAGGGGGAAAACTCAGATGCAAACCCCAGTCTAACTCCAAAACCCAAGTTCTTTGTTCTTGGAATTCCCCTTTCTTTTTCTCCCCAAGGCCACACTTATTGGGAATTTTACCACAGATTTCCCCCTAGAGTCTACCCAGCATCCCACTGCTGTAGGGATCTCAGCCTAATCCAGACACTCATCCTCTTGCTTATTCATCCTTTCCCACCCATGTCAGAGATGTCTTGTTCCCTCTTGCTAAAATAATCAGTTCTCCTTTTTGTTGGAGTTTATCCTAATCTGCTACACTGCATCTACCCTGGAGCTAATCAATGCCTACTTCTCCAACCTTACTGAACACCTTTCCCCTTACTAGAACTAGACCATCTCACAGTCTTGTTACAGTTAAATATTTTCCCTTCCATTAGAACTGACCAGACTCTATCTGATTTCTTTCACTTTGCTGTATGTATTTATCATGCGTAAAGTAGAACCCTTAACGTTCAGTTTTCAGAACCTGGTCTAGCCTTCCCTTATTCCTGGTTTCATGGAGCTCCTAAATTCTGCAGTGGGCACCAGCATGAATTGATTGCCTGTACTTGGCAGAGATCCCATTTTCTTCACTCTATAGCCCAGTAGGGAAGAATTATTGATCCCCCTATTGAGAGCAGCAGATATGTGAAATATGTCCCTGGAAACTTGTGGTATGGTTTTGGATGTGGTTAGGATTTCTAGAACATAGAGTACAAATAGGTTAAGGTTTTAATGGAGTTTTACTAATTTATCTGATGCAGCATAATTTGTATGGAAAATGTTTTAGAATGGTAAGCCAGTTTATAAATTCTTGAAAAGTATGTCTTTCTCTAGTTAGTCCTTGCTTACATATATTAGATATTCAAGAATGCTTACTAATTAACTGACTTTGTCTTATTTGATAGATTTGTACTTTATTTCTATTGTCTATTTCTCTTAGATGTCACTTCTCCAGGCAGGTAGAATAAGTGAATTAATTATAAATGGTCATTTAGTGAGTGGCATTATGTGCCAGCTGTCTACAGATGCATTTTATTAATCATCTATTTTAATCCTTACATTCAACTCGACTTTGACCATTTCATCTGACAGAGTTAGGATTTTTTTTTCCCAGGTTCTGACTACAAAGTCCATACATTTTTCAGTATTCCTTTGGCCTAATTTGGGGTTCTTCTCCAAAGGAGGAGAATATTCCATCTTTGGGTATAGCGAACCAATGTGACACTGTGAGATGAAAACATGCAAGAGGATAGAAGGGAAGGCAAATGTTATTGGATACAGGTAAAGTCTCAATGTCATTGAGAAAAAAGAAAAGCAATAAAGAAGCCCTGATGCAATGATTTTATACACACACACACACACACACACACACACACAATTCATATTGTAAGATAATATATATATAATTTATATTGTAAGAGAGAGAGATATATATCGCAAAAGGTACATGGAAATGGTGGTTTGTTGATCTTATGATGATAAATTCACTACAGTAATTGAAATGGAAGGGCTTCCTTTAGTTCTTTTATTTCTTCGATACCATTCTTTCTCCCTAGAGCAAAAGTATGATGAAGCTAATCAAATTCTAGCCAAGCAAACAATACGTGCCTTAAGTTTAGTTCTGTCATCAACAGCAAACACTTCAACAGCCCAGTAACCCTTTTGTCTCCCAATAGTGCTGTGACCTAAACAAACAAAGCCCACTGAGGGTTTAAGCCTCTCTCATGGGGAGAGGGAGGCTTAAATTAGGTTATTACGAATCATTCAAAGGGATATTTTCTATGTTTTGCTTCACCTTTTAGATTGTTTATATTCTTAGGGGACAATTTCAAGAGTTAAAAGACAGGAAAAATTCTGGGCTTGCTTTCATCCCTTATGAAATAAAGTACTCTGTAAATATTGGTCGAATGTTAAATACATTTGCCATACTCCATCAGAACTTAAATGTGTTATATAAATGTCATTTGGGAAGGGAAAAATAAAAGCAAGAAGTCTAATTTCATTTTCAGACATAGAAATAGAGCTCCCTCCTGGGTATCTAGAATGCCTTGGTTTTTGTTATCTCATGAAGAACGGATCATATAATTAAAATGTCCTGTGCAATTAATAGTAAATTAGAATTATATCAATAGCTCTATCAATTACGGCAACCTTCCTTTTCAATTCCAGTAAGTTCAACCAATGATAAATGAAGCCACATAACCAAAGAGACAGTCAGATAATGTAGCCAGGGCTCAAAGGTGAGTTTTAAGAATAATCCAATAATTAGACAGTGTTTTGCAGCAGAAGAGTTAAAATAGCAGGCATTTTTAGCCCAAAGAGGAAAACACTGAGGGTTTTATATGTAGTATTTGTGAAAACTGTATAAGACTTTATACAGGAGAAAGGTTATCAGCTTGGGACCAGGTGCTGGAGGGTTGTTGGGAGGTGAGTCTCAGACCTATATGCATTTAAAAAGCTTCACAGATGTTCCACATGCACAGCTAATGTTGGGAACAATTGCTCTTGTCACTTATTCTCCCAGCCTGAATGACTAAATAATGTAGGTGTTTGTAGACTCCTTATATTCCAGGGTCTCTTGTCATGAAATGCTTAGTTCAGCTCATAGGCAGTGGCAATGAAGCTGTCCTCAAAGAAAGCTCATACTGTGCTCTAGAAGTAGTATTAGATCTCTTACACAGGACATTTTTTTTCATTCTCAAAACAAACTTTTGAGAAACATATTATCATTCTGATTTTTTACATGAAGAAATCTCGCAGTTTCAGTGACTTGTTGCACATAATAAAGCATAGGAACCAGGGTGTGGGTAGGGACTGTCAGACTGCAAACCTGCTTCAGAAAATGCATCTGAACACCTAAGGCAGATTGGAATTTTAAAAACCTACTGCATTGACTGCCACTGATATCAGAATCAGGAGTGAGAATGGAAATACTTGGTAACTGGTGTAATTTATTGATTTCAATATTTGTTCATGCCAACAAACTGTATGCTCATTAACATATTACCCAGACTTATTCAGATATTAACATGCGGTGGCATAATCCAAACACAAGGCAGATTTTTAAAAGAATTTTATTCTTTTCCTTTCTCTTACAACACAGAATTTCACAGGGGTTCATATATCTGTGTGTTTATATATATTTCTCTCTATATATTTTGTGAAACATAGTGGCAGCATCTTCCAATTCAACTACCAAATCTTATTCCCAGTGAAGTTGCAATTTTATTTGTCTTCTTATGTCATTTATCTTGGTCTTGCTGTTGCCACAGGCATTTCTCATGTGTTACTAGACTGATAATTTAATTGTACTCATGTCTTACTAGCTTCGGTGTCCCATATTGGCCTTCCTTTTTTCTACCACTAAGTTGGTATACACTTTTATCAATTTGTCTTTTCCATACATGCCATATAAATGAAATCATATAATATGTGGCCTTTTCTGTCTTTTTTCACTTAGCATAATGTTTTTAAAGTTTATATATGTTGTAGAATGTATCATAGCAAATATTTTCAAAGTTTATCCATATTGTAAAACATATCAGTACTTCATTCCTTTTTATTACAAAATAATATTCAATTCTATGTTTCTCCATTCATCAATTGGTAGGCATTTGGGTTGTTTACCCCTTTTGACTATTATGTGCAATGCTGCTATGAGCATTCATGTGCAAGTTTTTGTATGAACATTTGTTTTCAAATTTCTTTGTTATATATAACTGGGGTAGAATATTGGAATCCTATGGTAACTCTATATTTAACAGTTTAAGGAACTGCCAAACTATTTTCCAAAGTGGTTACACTATTTTACAATCCCACCAGCAATGTATGAAGTTTCCAATTTTTCCATATCCTTGCCAACATTTGCTATTGTTAGTCTTTTTTATTTTAATCACCTTAGTGGTGAGAAGTGGCTTCTCATTGTGGTTTTGATTTGCATTTCTCTAATGACTAATGATGTTTAGTATTTTTATGTGCTTATTGACCATTTGTAGATCTTCTTTAGAGAAATATTTATTCCTTTGCCCATTTTTAAATTGGATAATTTGTCTTTTTATTGTTACGAGTTCTTCATATGGTCTGACTATAAGTCCCGTATCAAATATATGATTTTTAAATACGTTCTCCTAGTCCATGAATGTCTTTTTACTTTCTTCATGTCCTTTGAAGCATAATAGTTTTAGATTTTGACAAAATTCAGTTTATCTATTTATTTCTTTTGTTACTTGTTATTTTGGTGTTATATCTAAGAAACCATTACCCCATCCAGGGTCATGAAAATTTATCTGTACTTCTTCCCCAAGAGTTTTGTAGAGTTTACTCTTTCATGTAGGTGTTTGATTCATTTTGAGTTCATTTTTTTGTTGTTGTTGTTTTTTTTTTTTTTTTTTTTTTTTTTTTTTTTGAGACGGAGTCTCACTTGTCGCCCAGACTGGAGTGCAGTGGTGAGATCTCGGCTCACTGCAAGATCCGCCTCCTGGGTTCATGCCATTCTCCTGCCTCAGCCTCAAAAGTAGCTGGGACTACAGGCGCCCGCCACCACGCCTGGCTAATTTTTTGTATTTTTATAGAGACGGGGTTTCACCGTGTTAGTCAGGATGGTCTCGATCTCCTGCCCTTGTGATCTGCCCGCCTCGGCCTCTCAAAGTGCTGGGATTACAGGCGTGAGCCACCGCGCCCGGCTTTGAGTTCATTTTTGTACATTATATGAGGTAGGTATTCAACTTCGTTCTTTTGCATGTGGATAAATATCCAGTTATCCCAGCACCATTTGTTGAAAAAACTATTTTTTCTATTGATCTATATGACTATTCTTTTTTTTTTTTTTTTTCTTGAGACTGAGTCTGGCTCTGTCGCCCAGGCTGGAGTGCAGTGGCCGGATCTCAGCTCACTGCAAGCTCCGCCTCCCGGGTTTACGCCATTCTCCTGCCTCAGCCTCCGGAGTAGCTGGGACCACAGGCGCCCGCCACCTCGCCCGGCTAGTTTTTTGTGTTTTTTAGTAGAGACGGGATTTCACCGTGTTAGCCAGGATGGTCTCGATCTCCTGACCTTGTGATCCGCCCGTCTCAGCCTCCCAAAGTGCTGGGATTACAGGCTTGAGCCACCGCGCCCGGCATATATGACTATTCTTATGCTGTCCCACTCTGTCTTTATTATTGTAGCTAAATTTTTAGTGGTCTTTGAAATTGGAAAGAGTGACTCCTCCCACTTTGTTCAAAGTTTTCAGAATTTTTTGGCTATTCTGGGTTCCTTATATTTCCATATAAAGAAATGTTAGAACCAGCTTTTGAATTTCTGTGAAAAGAGCTCCACAGATTTTTTATAGGGATTTAGATGAACCTGTTGATCAATTTGGTGGAGGTTATTGACATTTTAAAAATATTGTGTCTTCTAACCCATTACCACGCAATGTCTTACCATTTATTTATGCCTTTAATTTATTTCAACTATGTTTTTAAATTTTTGGTGTACAAATCTTAGATTTTTTTGTTAAGTTCATTTCTAAGTAATTTATCTTTTTTATTCCATTGTTAGTGAAATTTTATTTAAATTTAATTTTGCATTTCCCATTACTACCGTATAGAAATACAATTGGTTTTTTTAGTATTGTCCTTGTATCTGCAAACTTGCTGAACTTGTCCATTATTTCAAATAGTATTTGTGGCTTCTTTAGGATTTTTCTACATATGTAAGATCATGTCATCCACAAATTAAGATAGTTTTACTTCTTTCTTTCCAATCTGGATGATTGTTTTCCCTATCTATTGCCCTGACTAGAAGCTTCAGTACAATGGTGTTGAATGGAAATAGTGAGTGACATCCATTTCTTGTTTCTGACCTTAGGGGGAAACATTCAGTTTTTCACCATTAAATAGAATCTTAGCTGTAGGTTTTTCATAGATGCCTTTATCAGGTTTAGAGAATTCTCATTCTTCCTAGTTTGTTGAGTGCTTTTATCATGGAAGCATGTTACTTTTTTTTTTTTTTCTATTTTCTTTTTTTAGACGGAGTCTCACTCTCTTGCCAGGCTGGAGTGCAGTGGCATGATCTCGGCTCACTGCAACTCCGCTCCACCGGTTCAAGCGATTCTCCTGCCTCAGCCTCTCGAGTAGCTGGTATTACAGGCGTCTGCCACCACGCCTGGCTAATTTTTGTATTTTTAGTAGAGATGGGGTTTTACCATGTTGGCCAGGCTGGTCTTGAGCTCCTGACCTCAGTCATTCCACTCACCTTGGCATCCCAAAGTGCTGGGGTTACAGACGTGAGCCACCGTGCCCGACCAGAAGCATGTTACATTTTGTCAAATGCACTCTCTGTGTCTGTTGAGATGATTATGTGGGTTTTGTCCTTTATTTTGTTAATATAGCATATCATATTGACTAATTTTTCATATGTTGAACCAGCCTTGTATTCCTGAGACACTTGGTCATGATATATAATTCTTTTGTATGTTATTGCATTTAGTTTGCCAGCATTTTGTTGAAGGTTGTTGTGTCTACATTTATAAGGGATGTTACTGTCTACTTTTCTTGTGACGTGTTTATATGGCTTTGATATTAGTGTAATACAAGATTCCTAAAATGAATTTGAAAGTGTTTCCTTTTTGGTGTTTTTTGTTTATTTGTTTTTTCAAAGAAGCATTTATGAAGGATTTTTATTGTCTTCTTTAAGTGTTTGGTTTAATTCACATTTGAAGCCATCTGAGCCTGGCCCTAATATATGGAAAGTTTTAAAATTACAAATTCAATCTATTACTTGTTATAGGTCTACTCAGATATTTTTATTTCTTCTTGAGTCAGTTTTGGTAGGATTTTGTTTATTTCAGCTAGCCTATCTGTTTTGTTGGCATAGAGTTATTCGTAGTATTCCTTATAAACCTTTTTATTTCTGTAAAGTTGGTAGTGATAGCTCCTCTTTCATTCCTGATTTTAGTAATTTGAGTCTTCTCTCTCTTTTTTTTGTTCAATCTACCTGAAATTTTGTCAATTGTATTATTTTTCTATTCTTTATTTGCATTTATTTTTGCTCTTATTATTTCCTCTTTTCTGCTTGCTTTCAATTTATATTTCTTTCTAGTTTCTTAATGCTAAACGTTATAATTGATTTATGTCTTTTTAAAAATAGGCTTACAGCTGTGAATTTCTCTCTAAGCACTGCGGCATTCCATAAGCTTTGGTATGTTGTGTTTTTGTTTTCATTCATTTGAAATTACTTTTAATATTCCTTTGGAATTCTTCCTTGGCACATAGCTAATTAAGGAGCATGTTGATTATTTCCACATATTCATAAATTTCTCAATTTTCATTTTTATTGTTTTCTAATTTTTTTCTATTATGGTCAGAGAACATACTTGTATGATATAAAACATTTAAAATGTATTGAGACTTGTTTATGGCAAGTCTCATATTGTATGATCTGTTCTGCAAGATATTTCATGTGCACTTAAGAAGTATGTACATTCTGCTGTTGTTTGGTAGAGTATTCTATAGATGTCTGTTAGTTCTACTTGGCTTATGGTGTTGTTTAAGTCTTCTGTTTGCTGGTTGATGTTCTGCCTAATTGTTCTATTCATTATAGAAAGTGTGATATTGAAGTCTCCACCTATTATTTTTTAATTGTCTATTTCTTCCTTCAGTTCTGTTACTTTTTGATTCATGTTTTGGAGGCCCTATTTTTAGGTGTATATATGTTTATACTTGTTGTGTCTTCCTGATTGACTATTTTATCTTTATAAAATGTCTTTTTTTGGTCTCTAATGACAAGTTTTGTCTCAAAGTCTGTTTGTTCAATATTAGTATCGTCACTGAAGTATCTTTTGGTTGTTATTTGCATGACGTATCTTTTTTCGTATTTTTACTTTCAACCTATTAATGTCTTTGAATATTAAGTGTATCTTTTATGGACAACATGTGGATCATTTTTTAAACAAAATTTATCTAGCTTGGAGCCGTGGCTTGTCTGTAATCTCAGCATTTTGTGGCAAACAGAGTGAGGCAGAAGGACCCCTTGAGGCCAGGAATTTGAAACCAGCCTGGGCAACATAGCAAGGCCCTGTCTATAAGAAACCAAAAAAGCAAAACCAAAAACAAAACCAAAGGAGTCCATTCTGCTCATCCCTTTCTTTTGTTTGGAGTGTTGAATCTACTTATATTTCATGTAATTGCTGATAAGGTAGGAGTTATGCCTGCCATCTTGCTATTTGTTTCTAATATTTCCTATGTCATTATTGTCCCTCTAGCCCTCCATTACTGCCTTCCTTCGTATTAAATAGATATTTTCTAGTTTATCCTTTTAATTTATTTTATGTTTTTCATACATATTTTAAAAAGTTATTTTTGAATCTGGTATTCTGGAGGTTATAATTGATTTTTTATTATTATACTTTAAGTTCTAGGGTACCTGTGCACAATATAATTGATTTTTTTTAACTTAAAACAATCTATTTTGAATTAATGTCAACACAGTTTCAATAATATACAGAAAATTTTGCCCCAGTATTTCCTCCCCCCTTATTTGTATTGTTGCTTTTGTATAAATTATATCTTCATATAAGCACATCAACAGAGATTTATAATTATTGCTTTATGCAGTTGATTTTTTAAAGCATAAGGGCAGTGAAAAGAGTATAAATAAAAATACATTTATACTATCTTATATTTACCCATTAGTTACCTTTACCCACACTTTTTATGTTTCTTAGTGTGAATTTATGTTACTGTTTACTGTCTTGTCTTTTCAGCCAGAAAGCCTCCCTTTAATAATTTAGTATTTCTATCATTCATCATGACCAAGTGAAATTTATCCCTGGGATGCAAGAATGATTCAATGTACACAAATCAATGAGATACATCATATCAACAGAATGAAGGATAAAAACCATATGATCATTTCAATTGATGCTGGAAAAGCATTTGATAAAATGCAACATCTCTTCATGATAAAATACCCTCAAAAACTGAGAATAGAAGGAACATACCTCAACATAATTAAAGCCATATATGAAAGACCCATAGCTAGTAGCACATTGAATGGGGAAAAACTGAAAGCCTTTTCTCTAAAATCTGGAGCATTACAAGGATACCCACTGTCACCACTATTATTCAATATAGTACTGGAAGTCCTAGTGAAAGCAATCAGACAGCAGAAAGATATAAAGGGCATCCACATTGGAAAGGTATAAGTGAAATTATCCTTGTTTGCAGGTGAAAAACCTAAAGACTCCACAAGAAAACTATTAGAATTAATAAATTTGGTAAAGTAGCAGGATACAAAATTAACATACAAAAATCAGTAGCATTTCTGTGTGCCAGCAGTGAACAATGTAACAAAGAAATAAAAATGTCCCATTTACAATAGCCACACATAAGATTAAAAACAAATGAATTAACCAGAGAAGTGAATGATCTCTATGATGAAAACTATAAAACATTGATACAGAAATTGAAGAGGACACAGAAAAATGGAAAGATATTCCATGTTCACGGATTGGAAGACTCAGTATTGTTCAAATGTTTGTACTACCCAAAGAAATGTACAGATTCAATACAATCCCTAGGAAAATACCAATAACATTCTTCACAGAAATAGGAAAAGATAATCCTAAAATTTATATGGAACCACATAAATCCCAGAATAGCCAAAGCTATCCTGAGCAAAAAGAACAAAACTGGAAGAATCACATTACCTGACTTCAAATTATGCTACAAAGCTACAATAACCAAACAGCATGATACTGGCATAAAAATATATACATAGACCAATGGAACAGAATAGAGAACACAGAAACAAATAAACACACCTAGAGTGAACTCATTTTTGACAAAAGTGCCAAGAACATACACTGGGGCAAAGACAGTCTCTTCAATAAATGGTAATGGGAAAACTGGATATCTATATGCAGAATAATGAAACAAGACCCCTATCTGTCATTAATTACAAAAATCAAATCAAAATGAATGAAGACTTAAATCTAATCACTCAAACTGCGAAACTACTATAAGAAAACTTTAGGGAAATTCTCCAGGACATTGGTCTGGGCGAACATTTCTTGAGCAATATACTGTAAGCACAGGCAACCAAAGCAAAAATGGAAAAATGGGATTACATCAAGTTAAAAAGCTTCTGCACAGCAGAGGATACAATCAATAAAGTGAAAGGACAACCCACAGATTGGAAGAAAATATTTGCAAACTACTCATTTTACAAGGGATTAATAACCAGAATATATAGAGAGTGTAAACAACTCTATAGGAAAATATCTAATAACTTTGCCAAAAGATGAGCAAAAGATTTGAATATACATTTCTCACAAGAAGCCATGTAAAACTGGAAAACAGGCATATGAAAAGGTGCCCAACATCATTGATCACTGGAGAAATACAAATGAAAACTACAATGAGCTATCATCTCACCCAGTTAAAATGGCTTATATTCAGAAGACAGGCAATAACAAATGCTGGTGAGAATGTAGAGAAAAGGAAAACCTTATACACTGTTAGTGGGAGTGTAAATTAGTACAACCACTATGGAGGATAATATGGAGGTTCCTCAAAAAACTGAAAATAGAACTACCATATAGTCCAGCCATCCCACTTCCAGATATGTACCCAAAGAAAAGGAAATCAGTGTATTGAAGAGATATCTGCTCTCCTATGTTTATTGTAGCACTGTTTACAATAGTTAAGATTTGGAAGCAACCAAAGTGTCCATCAACAGATCAATGGATAAAGTAAATGTGGTACATATATGCAATGGAGTACTATCCAGCCATAAAAATAATGAGATCTAAACAAGTCATTTGCAACCACATGGATGGAACTGGAGATCATTATGTTAAGTGAAATTAGTTAGGCACAGAAAGACAAACATCACATGTTTTTGTTTATTTGTGGGATCTAAAAAGCAAAACAATTAAACTTTTTTGTTTATGGAGGATGGTTACTAGAGGCTGGGATGGTAGTGCGAGGTTTGTGGTTAAGGTGGGGAGGGTTAATGGGTACAAAAAATACTTAGAAAAAATGAATAAGACCTATTTGATAGCACAACAGGGTGACTATAATAAATTATAACTTAACTTTACGTTTTAAAATAAAGAGTGTGATTGGATTGTTTGAAACTCAATGGGTAAATGCTTGGGGGGTTGGATACCCCATTCTTCATAATGTGCTTATTTCACATTGCATGCCTGTATCAAAACATCCCATGTACCCTATAAATACATACACCTACTGTGTGCCCACACAGAATTTAAATTAAAAAATTAAAATAATAATTTCATATTTCTTATAGAGTAGGTCAAATAGCAACAACTTTTCTAGCTTTTTTCTTTATGGAAATATTTTTTTTTTATTTCCACAAAAATATTCCCAACCACTGGAACACAAAAGGTAGACAAACACAGAAAAGCATGAAAGGAGCTGAGAACATATAGTTGTGAAGAAATTTGATTGTAGAAAAATATATAGTTTTGTTTATAATAACGGAGAATTTAGTTTTTTAGAGCAGTTTTAGGTTGAAAGCAAAATTGAGAGGAAAGTTCAGAGATTTCCCACATCTCCCTTGTCCCCCATACATATGTGTAACTTCCCACATTATCAACATCTGCACCAGAGTGCTACATTTGTTACAATTCATGAACCTACATTGACACATTGTCATCACCCTCAGTTCATAGTTTGCATTAGGGTTCATTTTTATTTTATTTTATTTTATTTTATTTATTTATTTTTATTATACTTTAAGTTCTAGGGTACATGTGCATAACGTGCAGGTTTGTTACGTATGTATACTTGTGCCATGTTGGTGTGCTGCACCCATCAACTCATCAGCACCCATTAACTCGTCATTTACATCAGGTATAACTCCCAATGCAATCCCTCCCCCCTGCCCCCTCCCCGTGATAGGCCCCGGTGTGTGATGTTCCCCTTCCTGAGTCCAAGTGATCTCATTGTTCAGTTCCCACCTATGAGTGAGAACATACGGTGTTTGGTTTTCTGTTCTTGCGATAGTTTGCTGAGAATGATGGTTTCCAGCTGCATCCATGTCTCTACAAAGGACACAAACTCATCCTTTTTTATGGCTGCATAGTATTCCATGGTGTATATGTGCCACATTTTCTTAATCCAGTCTGTCACTGATGGACATTTGGGTTGATTCCAAGTCTTTGCTATTGTGAATAATGCCGCAGTAAACATACGTGTGCATGTGTCTTTATAGCAGCATGATTTATAATCCTTTGGGTATATACCCAGTAATGGGATGGTTGGGTCATATGGTACATCTAGTTCTAGATCCTTGAGGAATCACCATACTGTTTTCCACAATGGTTGAACTAGTTTACAATCCCACCAACAATGTAAAAGTGTTCCTATTTCTCCACATCCTCTCCAGCACCTGTTGTTTCCTGACTTTTTAATGATTGCCATTCTAACTGGTGTGAGGTGGTATCTCATTGTGGTTTTGATTTGCATTTCTCTGATGGCCAGTGATGATGAGCATTTTTTCATGTGTCTGTTGGCTGTATGAATGTCCTCTTTTGAGAAATGTCTGTTCATATCCTTTGCCCACTTTTTGATGGGGTTGTTTGTTTTTTTCTTGTAAGTTTGTTTGAGTTCTTTGTAGGTTCTGGATATTAGCCCTTTGTCTGATGAGTAGATTGCAAAAATTTTCTCCCATTCCTGTAGGTTGCCTGTTCACTCTGATGGTGGTTTCTTTTGCTGTGCAGAAGCTCTTTAGTTTAATTAGATCCCATTTGTCAATTTTGGCTTTTGTTGCCGTCGCTTTTGGTGTTTTAGACATGAAGTCCTTGCCCATGCCTATGTCCTGAATGGTATTACCTAGGTTTTCTTCTAGGGTTTTTATGGTTTCATTCTTAATGTACATTCTATGGGTCTGGATTGATTTTAACTAACATCTTTAGAATAGAGCCTTTCCCACTGAATGGGTTCTGTATCAGGTCAAATAAAGACATGTCCTATAAATGGGGCTTTTCCAGGGAACTGCTGCACACATTAAATGTTGTGAATTCTCTGTATGAGGCTGTTTGTAGAACTTCAAACCCATTCAGCCCCGTCTAGTATATGTTGGTTGTAAGAGTTACTGTGATTGCAAGACTGTTGTGGAGCTGGGGAGATGGAAATGGGATTAGAACAAATTTAAATACACAATGTTAACTGTTTGCACAAAAAAATCTGATGATTGTCTTGAATAAATCCTTGATGGATTATTGCAAACTTTTGGTTAAGTTCTAAAGTTTATTTTGACAATTTTTTGAGTGTTCCTGTGACTTTTATGAAGGAGTGGATATCTGGAGATTCTTATTCTACCTCTGTAAGTGCTTCTTCACTGGCTTTTGAAATAGGTGAAGAACTTGAAGAAGTAGAATTGTGAGGTAAGGCACGTTCAAATTCAGTGTTAAGCTGGTCTAACAAGCAGATGAGCTCAAAGTAGAGCCTTGGCATAGAGTTGAATGGAAAATGAAATTAAGAAGGTGAGATTGGCATGTTGGCCTGTCCAGCGCTGTGCTAGAGAGTTTTGATTTGAATAAAAGTTATTTAGAAGGTATTTGAGTTTTGGGGCTAGGAATAATGTGAGGATAATGGTGTTCAAAGATTCTTCTGATGGTGGTATATGGGATGCAGTGAAGCTGTACAAGAAGGGAGATGAATTCCGAGGCAGTGGCATTAATCTGCATGTGTGATGCGGAAACCTAGTTTAACATGGACATGGGACAACATGAGTGGACCAATCATGGGACTTGGTGACGGACTGGAACTTAGAAGCCAGGAATCCAGAAGAGTTTCAAAACACACAAATATTGCTGATCTGCTTTGCAGGGATGCTGGTAGAGTAATGGTAACAAGAATGGTGGAAAAGCATATATGTGACTAATCCTTATTTTGTCATCTTAAAGATTCCTTCATTTAGCTAAAAGTTTCTTAAGCTTTTTGGAGGTACACAATCATATTAAATAATTAAAGCCAGAATTTTATGCCATCAAAAGCTGAATATCTTCAAGTGGCCTCCTAAATCACATTAATTTTAAAAAAAGAAAAAAAATGTTTCCTAAAGGTCTAAATATATTGTAAAATGTTTATCACATTAACTTACTTTTATAGCATGTAATTCTCTGGGAAAGCAAATGTAGTTCTTTTAGGTATTTCCATTAATGGTGTTTTATTATTATGTATAGAAATGACAATTTCACAGCCTCGAATGTATATCAGTTGACCAAATAAGTAAGTCCTGGGTTCAGCTGTTTGTTGTCATTTAGAACACAATGCTTTTCTCTCAGCATGTGGATTCATCATTATTTTTCAAGTAACTTTCATGTTTTATTTTTCTTTATCCCTTGATGAGAGAGAACAATAAATGACAAATGACTTGATTATCACTGAAGTGGTCACTGTAATTCATATAATTGAGAAATATTAATTGCTCTGTGGGACCAAATGCAGATTTCTGGACTTATCCTTCACCTGTGAACACTTCACTTCTCATTCAGTCATTCACTTCTGAACATACTTCTAACAAGACTGAGACTGGAGATACGAAAACATATTTTCACATTGTTATTGCAATATATTCTTCTTCAGTATTTTAAATAATTATATTATTTGTCAATGTTTTTGTTCTTCCAGATTTTTCAAGGATTCAAGTCACATATTTATATTATTTACCTTTATGTTACCATATTTCTTGTCTCTGTGAAGTAAATGACTACAAAGAGAGTTTTTTTTTTAAATAATTAATGCTTCTGTTTAAATAGCAGAGGGATTGGAAGGTTTTGGGAGGCCATTCAAGTTTTTCTCCATATTCTTAAGACTTAATTTTTATTAATCATGGTCATTTATGTTATTTATTTATTTATTCATTCTTTTATTAATTCAATCATTTAACATAAATAATTCAATTTTTTGTAAGTATGCTCTGTGTAAGAATTGTATGGATTTCTGTGAAGCATAAAATAGAAGCGTACACACACACACACAAACGAAACACCAAATGGAGCACTAGCTCACTGGGAGGGTAGAATTTAAAAGTAGCTAAAATACCTCAAAATGATAAGAGTCATATATGATAAACCCACAGCCAACATCATACTGAATGGGGAAAAGTCGAAAGCATTCTCCCTTAGGGCTGGAACAAGACAAGGATGCCCACTTTCATCACTTCTATTCAGCACAGTACTGGAAGTCTTAGAGCAGTCAGGCAAGAGAAAGAAAGAAAGAACATCCAAATTGGAAAAGAGGAAGCCAAACTATCTTCTTGTGCTGATGATATGATCTTATACCTTGAAAACCCAAAAGACTCCTCCAAAAGACTCCTAGATCTGATAGATGAATTCACTAAAGCTCAGGTCACAGAATCAACATAAACACAAATCAGTAGCTCTGCTATACACCAACAATGACCAAACTGAAAATGGAATCAAGAACTTAATCCCATTTACAACAGCTCCAAAATAATATAATATTAACAAAATACCTAATACAGTTAACCAAGGATGTGAAAAGTCTCTCCAAGAAGAACTACAAAATGCCAGTGAAAGAAGTCATAGATGACAGAAACAAATGGAAAAGCATCCTATTCTCATGGATTGGAAGAATCAATATTGTGAAAATGACCATACTGCTCAAAGCAATCTACAGAATCAATACAATTCCTATCAAAATACCAATGTCATTCTTCACAGAATTAGAAGAAACAATCCAAAAATTCATAAGGAACCAACCAAAAAAGCCTGAATAGCAAAAGCAATCCTAAGGAGAAAGAACAAATCTGGATGCATCACATTACCTGATTTCATGTTATACTACAGGGCTATAGTAACCAAAACAGCATGGTACAGGTATAATATAGGCACATAGACAAATGTAACAGAATACAGAGCCCAGAAACAAAGCGAAATACCTACAACCAACTGATCTTTGACGGAGCAGACAAAAATATACGCTGGGGAAAGGACACACTATTTAATAAATGGTGCTGAGAAAAATGGAATAGCCACATATGGAAGAATGAAAACTGGATTCCTATCTCTCACCATGTATAAAAATTAACTCCACATTAATTAAAAACTTAAATGTAAGACCTGAAACCATAAAAGTTCTAGAAGAAAACATAGGAAAAATTCTTCTGGATATTGGCTTAGGCAAATAATTTAGGGCACTGATCCCAAAAGCAAATCCAACAAAACAGAAATAAATGTGATTTAATTAAATGAAAAAGCTTCTGCACAGCAAAAGAAATAATCCACAAAGTAAACAGACAACCTACAGAATGGGAGAAAATATTCCCAAACTATACATCTGACAAAGAGCTAATATGCAGAATCTATAAAGAACTCAAACAAATCAGCAAGAAAAAAGACAAATAATCCTGTTACAAAGTAGACAAGCAATATGAATAGATATTTTTCAAAAGAAAACATACAAATGACCAACAAACACATGCTCAGTATCACCAATCATCAGAGAAATGCAAATGAAAACCACAGATACACAACATCACCCTAGTCAGAATGGCCATTTTCAAAAAGTCAAAAAGCAATAGATGTTGGTTCAGATGCAGAAGAAAGAGAATGCTTATAAACTGTTGGTGGGAATGTAAATTAGTACAACCTCTATGGAAAACAGTATGGCAATTTTTCAGAGAACTAAAAGCACATCTGCCATCTATTGAGCAATCCAAGTACTGGGTATTTACCCAAAGAAAAAGAAGTTATTATATTAAAAAGACACTTGTGCTCATATGTTAATTGCAACACAATTCACAATTGCAAAGATATGGAATCAGTCTCGGTGTCCATCAACTGATGACTGGATAAAGACAATGTGGTATATATACCATGGAATACTATTCAGCCATAAGAAAGAATGAAATTATGTCTTTTGCAGCACTTTGTATGGAACTGGAAGCCATTATCCTAAGTGAAGTAACTTGGAAATAGAAAACCAAAATACCACATATTCCTAGTTATAATTGGAAGCTAAGTTATAGGTACACAAAGGCATACTGTGTGGTATAGCTGACACTGGAGACTTAGAAGAGGGGGAGATTGGGAGGTTCCTACAATTTATCCATGTAGCCAAAAAATACTTGACTTGTATTCCTAAAGCTATTAAAATAAAAATAAAAATAAAAAAGTGTACAACAACAATCACAAAAGTAGCTAACAATAAAAATATTAGTTATAAATGCAGGCCTGAAAAACTAATGTGTCATGAGATACTGATTTAATATCAAACAGAACGTTACTGTTGTTTTTAGGTTCAGAGAAGAAAGAAAGCTATATAGTCAAGAGTAGCCACAAAATGCTTACTGGACTAAATAGAATTTATGATTGGCTATGAAGGAAAGGGAGAATTTCTATAGGCCTGGGAGCCCCCTGCTACTCAGAGGGAATAAGGAGAATATAAGCCAGAAGACAAGAGGCAGGAATATGTCATTCAGGATGGAGGCTAATGAGTATATCTGGCTTATGGAAGGCGAGGGTTTGTATTGAAAGGTAACCTTGGAGAGTCATTGAAAGCTTTAAAGAAAAAATTGGTATAAAATTTATATTTTTATTAAATAAATATTTATTGGATGATTGTCCTCTGACAATACTATAATGTGAGGCTTATAATAGTCCCTACCTTTTAGAAATGGTATGAAGCTGTGGATCTCAAGTGAGCCACTATGATGTTGTTGAAAAGGGCTTGAAAATCCACACAGGTACTAAGCCCTGTCTGTACATTAAATAAATGGTAGGTTTTACATATCCATATCCATATCCATATTTATTATTTTAAAATTTGCATAAGTTTTGTTGTGATTAATAAAAATGGAAAATCATTTTTGCTTTTTCCTGATTTTTTTAATACAGTGGTACAACTTACCTGTTGCAGTTGGGCAAGGAAAGTGAGATTCTTTCCCTTGACTTTGTATTTTCATGTGGAGAGTTATGGTTAAGTGTGACTGGGCTTCTCTCTGTTCCTGCTCTTTTCTCAGGGAAGTTAACTGACTCCTAAACTTGGGAGCAGAAACTGAGCATGTGTCACTTATTCTCTTTGTGATCTTCTCACCTGCAGAAAGCATGTAAGGTAAGCCTAGCAATAAAGAACTCGCTTGGGAGACCTGATGTCAGTCTATGTAGTTCTAGGATATAGGAGTAGGAATTCTACATTGCCAAGAGCATAAACCAGTATCTGCTTCATCAATAGCCTTACTGACATTTTAATCTCTTTTGCATGACTCCTTTGCCACAGTCTGGCAATCTGGGGTCACTAGGACAGTTCTGACTCACTGCAGGCCAAATCTGGACAGGCTTTTCTATTTACGTATTGTATGTGGTTGCTTCTGTGCTACAACAGGAATGTTGAGTAGTTGCAACAGAGACCATGTGGCCTGCAAAGCCTAAATGTTTAAAATCTCTGGCTGGTTTGTTGAACCCTGGGCTCTTATCTATAATTTGGAGAGTAAATAAGAAAGTCATTTATTATACTCTCTACATTCCTAAATTAATTCTAATATTATCACTTAGAGAATCTGTAAAAATTTTTACTTTAAAAAACAGGTTTTAGTATTCAGAATGATGGGAACTCCTGGTGTAAAAAAATGGAGCTAAATTAGATGGGAGTTTGGAGATTATCTAAATATGTAGCATAGGTATGAGCTGATGAAGCTTGAACCAGCTTAGTGATTATGGACATAGAAAAATAGTGTGGATTTAGGGGCAATTATGAAGTGAAAAGTTTACAGAAGTTGATGACTGCTTCTTTTTTTTCTTCTTCTTCTTCTTTTTTTTTTTTTTTTTTTTTCCTGGAAACAGAGTCTTGCTCTGTCACCAGGCTGGTGTGCACTGGCACAATCTTTGCTCACTGCAACCTCTGCCTCCCAGGTTCAAGCAATTCTCCTCCCTCAGGCTCCCAAGTAGCTGGTATTACAGCCACACACCACCATGCCCTGCTCATTTTTGTGTTTTTAGTAGAGACGGCATTTCACCATGTTGACCAAGCTGGTCTCGAACTCCAGACCTCAGCTGATCTGCCCGTTTCAGCCTCCCAAAGTGCTGGAATTACAGGTGTGAGCCACCACGCCCAATTTGATGATGGCTTCTTTACAGAAACAGTAAGCATGATAGAACAAGAGAAAGATAAATGCTTTCAAGGGTTCGAGTCTAGGTGAATGTTTTCCTCTTTGTCATCTTCTTATTGGTGAGCTACATTCCAATTCTTTTGACTTCTTGTTGACTTCTTATATAGATCATCTAGGTCTTTTTTGAGGATTTGTACAAAGGTGGTTCCTATTTAGTTTTGCCTGATATTTGGCATGTTTTCAGTTGTATTTGTATGATTCATTACAGAGATTATTCTTGGGATTTCACCATTTCCAATTTCACCTGGGGTATGCAAATTTCCACACAGTAGTACCAGAAATAAAAATCAAAGCTCATTTGTATTTGAAATGTTATCATCTCTTTCCTCAGGTGCTAGATTCACAAACTGTATTTTTTCCCTGAAAATCACATGCACATATAATTTTTTTAAATCAGGCAAAGCAAAAGAGAATATGATCTCATTTCCCAATGTTAAACACCAAGTGTTTCTAATAATATCTTCTAGAAACATTTCAGGAATATATAATTTGAGTGCATACTTTTTTCACACTGATGTGAACATACATCATGTATTATTCTTCACTTTGTTTATTGTTTTAGCTCAACATATCAGTACTTGCACATTTATCTCATTTTTAAAATTACTGAGTAGTAATAATGGCTACATTGATTGATCACCTAGGCTCTTAGACACTAGACTAAGCACTTTATGAAATGAATCATCTTATTTTGAAATGAATCATTTTATTCATGTTATTTTCTTCCTTTTTAATGGGGTTGTGTGTTTTTTTGCTTGTAATTTTTTAAAAGCTTTTTATAGATTCGGGATATTAGACCTTTGTCAGATGCATACTTTGCAAATATTTTCTCCTATTCTGTAGGTTGTCTCTTTACTCTGTTCTCTGTTGATTTTTTTTCCCTAGGTTTTCTTTCAGGGTTTTTATAGATTTAGGTTTTATATTTAAGTCTTTAATCCGTCTTGAGTTGATTTTCGGCATATGGCTACCCAGTTATCCCAGCACCATTTATTGAATAGGGAGTCTTTCCCGTTGCTTGTTTTTGTCAGGTTTGTCGAAGATCAAATGGTTGTAGTCATGTGGCCTTGTTTCTGAGCTCTCTACTCTGTTATTCTTGTCTATGCATCTGCTTTAGTACCAGTACCATGCTGTTTTGGTTACTGTAGCCTTGTAGTATATAGTTTGAAGTCAGGTAATATGATGCTTCCAACTTTGTTCTTTTTACTTAGAATTGCCTTGGCTATTTGGGCCTTTTTTTTTTTTTTTTTTGGCCCCATATGAATTTTGAAATAGTTTTTTCTCATTATGTTAAGAGTATCATTGGTGGTTTGATACATTTTAATCAAAGTTATGTATTTATTTTGTTATTTCATTCACAACTACCAATAAAACCTTGAAGCAGATGCTATTACTATTCCAATTTTGCAGATGAGGAAACTGTAAGACTTTGCCAAGGCAACTTTGTTAAAAAAAGGCAGAGTTGGGATTCTGACTCCAGTTAAAGGGCTAATGCTCTTTAACTACTATTCCTTTGTTTTCCAAGTATATTTCCCCAGCAATTTGCATCAGAATTACCTGGGATAATTGTAAAATATAAATCTCCAAGGTTACCACCAGAGATTCTGATTTAGTAAGAATTTGGGGGAGAGCCACAAATCTGGATTACTAACAAGTGATCCAGGTGGACTTTGTGCAGTCTAAAGTCTGTAGACCTCTATATTATACTATATTGCCTGTTTACATCAACAATACTTACTTATTAAAGGGTATGTGCTTTTAAAATTTTGATACCTATTACACTTTTGGGAATTTTATCATGAAAAAGATAATCCCCCTTTTTCGACAGCCCCTAATTGTTATTTTTTTCCCAAGGAGTAAAGATGTTAAAATGCTAAGAGATTAATCAAAAGTTTTTCAACCGGTACCTTTTTCTGTTTTTTAACTCTATATTGGCTTGCTAGAGTTTCCATAAGAAAGTACTACAAACTGCATACCTTAATAGAAATTTATTGTCTCACAGTTCTAAAGGTTAGAAGTTCAAAATTAGGGTGTCAGCGGGACTGATTCCTTCTGAGGTCTGTGAGAGAGAATTTGTTCCATTCTTTTTGGGTTTCTGACAATGTTTAGCATTTCTCAACTTGTAGCAGCATAATTCCAGTCTTCAAATGATGTTGTACCTGTGTACAAGTCTATCTCCAGATTTCTTCTTTCTATAAGGACACTTGTCATTGGATTGGGGTCCAGCCTAATAACCTCGTTTTAATTTAACTAATTTCATCTGCAGTGACCCTATTTCTTTTTTTTATTATTATTATACTTTAAGTTCTTGGGTACATGTGCACAATGTGCAGGTTTGTTATATATGTATACATGTGCCATGTTGGTGTGCTGCACCCATTAACTCGTCATTTACATTAGGTGTATCTCCTAATGCTATCCCTCCCCGCCCTCCCCACAATAGGTCCCAGAGTGTGATGTTCACCTTTCTGTGTCCAAGTAATCTCATTGTTCAGTTACCACCTATGAGTGAGAACATGCAGTGTTTGGTTTTCTGTTCTTGCAATGGTTTGCTGAGAATGATGGTTTCCAGCTGCATCCATGTCCCTACAAAGGACATGAACTCATCCATTTTTATGGCTGCATAGTATTCCATGGTGTATATGTGCCACATTTTCTTAATCCAGTCTGTCACTAAATAATGCCACATTCTTATGTCCTGGGATTAGGACTTTGACACATGAATTTTGGGAGGACATAGTTTAACCCGTAACATACCCAAAGTAGCATTCTTAGAACCCACACTGGTTTCTCAGAACTTGGTTGTTGAGATTTTTTGTTTTCAGATGTTAAATTGGTACCTCCAATTTTGAAGTGGCTGACCAAGCAATGCTTATCTAAGACTCAAGCTCCATGAGGTTTCATCAGTAACTTCTAAAGAGGGATGCTATCCCAACACCCATTCACAGCTCAGACGATTGATATTGGCTAGATCTGATTAGTTTTTCTCATGCATGACACTGAGAGTCAGGCTTCCCTCCACCCACACTCCTATTTTATTATTTAATAGAACCATATAGAGTATCCAGTATTTAGCATTTTTTAGATAAAGTAATAATTATGCGATGCATGTAAATGTTACTTTACAGTACCGTGCTTTAGAAATAATAATGGCAGTTTATCAATCCCATCTGCTCCCAGGTGAGGGAAAAATTTTAACATGGCAAAAGTTCTAAAGTCCATGCTGTCTAAAGATCTGCTTTCTTTTTTTTTTTTTCCAAGTAGTACTATCTTTATTATGGTATAGAGTAGTATTTTATACATTAGCTCATTTTATAGTAAAAACATTTATGTACAACTGTAGAGAAACTGCTGCACAGATAGCTCCAACTTAAATTAGAAAATATTTTCTCTGTAGAAAATAGTAAAAATTGTAACATTTACCAAGCTAACCCAACAAGTTCATTTAAACCAAAAAGTAGCTAAATACATTATACATTTATAAACACAGGTTGAATTCTGGGATCCAGGAGAAACTTTAGTTTCATTTATTGAAATAGCCATGTTTTAAGTTATGTGAAGTGAAATTTCTATTAATCTTCCCTCTTACTCTTAATTTATGCCGGATTATTTTTCTTTATGCTAAATCCATAATCCACAACAAGGTTTTAGCTGTTCTTTTCTAAAGGACAGGTACCATATCCTTTTAATCTGCTTGATAAGGTACCCATGCCTATCCAAATAATGAAAAGGTTCAGTTGTTATTAAAGCATGCCTAGTATTTGGGCAAAATCAGAATTTAATAAATTACACTGTCACCCTAGAGATCTCCTGTAACAAATGACAAATTAGCCGGAAAGAGGTTTACATCAATTAACACTTTGACTAACAGATGGTTAGTCTTTTAACTTTTATATAAAGTACCCGTTTTTTTCAAACCCTCACTAACACTGTGTATTTTACAGCAATTTGATCAAGAATGGTGTGTCATGTTGCTTTAATTTACATGTGTTTAATTATAAATGAAGTTGACCATCTTTTCATATAAGAAATTTCTAGTTATTTTTGTAACTGCTTCTAATCTTTGCTCATTTTTTTTTCTCTTAGGTTGATAGTCTTTTTCATCTCAATTATTCTCTTTGTATATTAAAGAGATTAACCCTTTCTTATATTTGTCAAAGATTTTCCAAAATTTTTTATTTGTCTCTTGATCTCTATATTTTAGTTGCTTTGTACAAATTTAATAGTAGTATATATTCAAATTTATCAATCTTTTTCTCTACAACTTTGGTTATGTGTCTGGTTACAGCTTCTGGTCAAAAGTTATTCTTATTTCAATATTATTATAACAAGTATATTTACTAATTGTTTAAACCTTTATCAGGATTAATTTGATATAAGGAATGTAGTAGTAATTCAAGTTTAGTATTTCTCTCTAAATTACTAGTTGGTTACCTCACTGACAATTATATAACTCATGGTTTTCTTACTGATTTGAAATACCACTTTTATAATGTAATAAATTTCTGCCTTTAATAAATTTATTAATGTAATAAATTCTCTTGCCTTTCAATTATAGTACCAGAACCATTTGTAGTTTACATAAATATCTGACATAGGTTTATCTCCATCCCCTCCGTTACCTTTCTCTTTTCAAGTTGATACCTGGCTATTGTCACACATTTATTTTTCCAAATGCATGTTAGGCTTACTTGTCAAGAACTAAGTTGGAGTGGGAGGGAAACTGTATTGCAATGGTATTGCATTAAATTTAAAACCGAGAGAGAATCACCATCTTTAAAATATTGAGTCATAGTGCAAAATGGTAAGGTGTACTTTCCCACTGGTGTCCATTTTTATGTCCTTCTTTTAGCCCATGCCTCCTATGTGATGTCTTCTGCTGGTATATTGTTGTATTTGCTTCCTAATGCTGCTGTAACAAATTGCCACACATTTAGTGGCTTAAAAAAACAACACAAATGTGTGATTCTTCAGTTCTAGAGGTCCAGAATGGGACCTACCAGTCAAAAATATAGAAAGGGCTGCCTTCCTTTCTGGAGGCTGTAAGGAAGAATCTGTTTTCTTGCCTTTTCCAGCTTCTATGAGCTGCTCACAGTCCTTGATTCATGGTGATATCATTTGGCTGTGTCCCTACCCAAATCTCATCTTGAACTGTAGCTCCCAGAATTCCCATAATTCCCATGTTGTGGGAGAGATCCTGTGGGAGATAACTGAATTATGGGGGCAGTTCCTCCATACTGTTCTCATGGTAGGGAATAAATCTCATGAAAACTGATGATTTTATATGGGGTTTCCCCTTTTGCTTGGCTCTCATTCTTTCTTGCCTGCTGTCATGTAAGACATCCTTTGCTCTTCTGCCATGATTGTGAGGCCTCCACAGCTACATGGAACTGTGAGTCCATTAAAATTATTTTTCTTTATAAATTACCCAGTCTTGGGTATGTCTTTATCAGCAGCATGAAAACAGACTAATACACATGGCTAACTTCAAGCTCCAAAACCAGTGACAGCCAGTCAAATACCTTGTGTTGCATCACTGTCACTGGATCTCCTTTCTCACTCTTCTACTTACAATGTCCTTTCTGAGTATACTGGGCCACCTGGATAATGCAGTATGATCTCCTCATAGCAAGATCCTTGACTTACATCTGCAAAGTTCCTTTTACTAGGTGTTACATAATGTATTCCTAGTTTCTGGGGATTCAGACATGGACATCTTTCAGAGCCATTATTCTGCCTACCACTGTTACGTGATGCTCCTTCCCCCATGGCTGCCTTTCTGTCATTCATTCTTTGCTCCCACCTAAAGAATCTTCTTTTTAAAAAGAAGTTATTTTTCTTCTGCTTTCATATTCATGTTGTAGTTTTTCTTATTTGAATGTCATTGTAAATCTTCAGGGGATACTTTTTCTTGATATTGTGGGAAGATGTCAGAGTAGTCAGACCACTTCCAAAAACTTTTACCTACCTTGAGTCATTAGGAACTGTGAGTCACTGCTAACTTTAAAAAAGCCATAAACCCACACTCTCTTGTATTAGTGTTACCTTCCCCATTATCAGAAAAAATTCAGGAAGAAGTGAATATATGCAGGTAGTTTGCACCATAGTACTAATACAAAAGTTCTATTCTGATTGTCTCATTTACTTAGCATCTTAAAACTCATCTAATTCAAACTGCTGTCTTCTACACTCAGAAGGTGCCTTGTGTAGATCAGGCTAGGCTTGAAGACTCTAGGAACAGAGAATCTGCTACTTGCTAAGCAGCCAGTTTTATACTGCAAAGCTCTAATTGTTAGAAACCTTATCATCAGCTGCAATGTCTGTCCCTGTTACCATCTCACCATCTGCATTATTTCTACTCCCTTAGAGATAGGTAACAATTCTGATCACTCTTTTACCTTTTAAATGTTTGTCATACACATTCCTCAGCACCTTTTCTTATTTAATTTTTTCTCATATGACATGGGTTTAGTACTCACCATTTTCCTCACTTATGTTCACAGAAAACAGTCTATTTGGTCTTTGTCCCTCCTCAAGTATCAGCCCCAGCACCAAGCCAAGTGCACCATGTGTGATCCCCCCACAGTGTCAAGTAAGATGCTTTAGTTTCCCATGTAGCCAAGAATAGAGCTGTGCTAGGAAGCAAGTTCACTGACATGCCCTATCAAAGTAGTCTAGAAATGTCTCTAGGTCACCTCATTTCTGATTTGAAAAACTGCATTATTGGTACTTTTGGGCAACTACTGTGTCTACATCTGGGTTCCTGATTGTTGCTAAGATCTTCCGTAAGTCAGAAGGCCAAGTCTTCCCCCCGTCTCTTTGATGAATAAAATCTTGCACTGCCTTACTAGAGGAAATTCAGCACAATCCAGTTAGCCCGCCTTTTATGAACCTGTGAAGCCAAATCATTCCCAATACTAATTAGCACAGAAGAGTGGAGGCCTGTCACTCTTTCTAGGCTAAATATCATACTTGTATTAAATCATCTAATGTCACATTAATTTCTTTAACTGGCGTGTTGCAATCTGACTCATACTGTCAGCTGTAACTCCTCATATTTTTTTCATAGTATTGCTAATCCACATAGCTCCATGATGAATTTTTATAACTCTTTTCTCTACTGAAGCATAGAACCTTTTACTGAGTCACTAATAAAGTTTGACTTGTAATATTCTGCCCACCACTGATGGTTTTAAATTTTATAGAAACACAGTGTAAATAACGTATGAATGCTTATTATATAGATTTCTTATTGCTAATATTTATTTTTCTTTGGAGGCATAATGTTCTCTTATTAAGTGCTGTCAGTATGCATGATTAGTCACTTTAAACAGTATTATTTGGTCCACACATTGCACAATTGACAGTAGCAGGTAGGATAAAGCAATCTAAGTAAGCCAAAGCATCAGAGCTATACATTCCCCCAGGAGCTGTACATTTAGGTGGCACAGGGCCTAAAGGACCTGTTTAGGATTCAGGGACTGGACATCAGTCTCTTGAAAGAGAGCTGTCAAAGACCAAGGCAGAGAA
This sequence comes from Theropithecus gelada, assembly GCF_003255815.1. Taxonomy (NCBI): domain Eukaryota; kingdom Metazoa; phylum Chordata; class Mammalia; order Primates; family Cercopithecidae; genus Theropithecus; species Theropithecus gelada. Next base: position 58,752,163 of record NC_037679.1, on the reverse strand, counting down.
CACAGTCCTAAGCCTGCTACAATTATAAAAATTCAAGTGCAAAAACAAGTCTAGGATCCATAATCAGTCATTAGAAAAACGGTAAGGAGAAGACTAGGAAGGACTTTGTATTGTAGTTTGAGAGCCGGCTTACCTGCAGTAGAAAGGAACATCAGGTAAACTTAGAAGGTTTTCAACTATCTCTGTTTCTCAAACAGCATTTCTGGACCCACCCAGGACCTACGGGAACTTGCTGCCCTAAGGAGAAGGACACAGACCTGGCTGGCTTTGCTACCTGCTAATCACTGAGCCCTAGTGCCTTGAGTCAACAGAAGTGGTAGCCAGGTAGAGTTTACAGTGTGCCTGGGGCAAGACCCAGTGCTGTGCTGGTTTCAAGTCTGACAGAGCACAGTTTCAGTGGCTGTGGCCACAGGGTTGTTTGCATCACCATACCCCAAATTCCAGGTGGCTCAACAGAGAGAAAGAGAGAGAGAGAGAGAGAGAGAGAGAGATTGAGACACTCACTCAATTTGTTTAGGAGAAATAAGGAAAGAGAACAAGAGTCTCTGCCTGGTAATCAAGAGAATCATTTCAGATCTTATCCAAGATCATCAAAATGGTAATTCTATGAGTCTGCAAAAGCTACAGCATTATTGGGCTTAGAACCTACATCCCTTTGAGTATCTGGAAAGCCTTCCCAAGAAGGACAGGCACAAACAAGCCTGGACTGCAAAGACTACAAGAAACACCTAACTCTTCAGTGTCCAGACGTTGATGAACATCTATAAGTATCCAGACCATCCTGGAAAATATGACCTCACCAAATGAACTCAGTAAGGCACTAGTAACTAATCCTGGAGAAATAGAGGTACATGACCATTCGGACAGACAATTCAAAATAGCTGTGTTGAGGAAACTCAAAAGAAATTCAAGATAAGACAGAAGGAATTCAAAATTCTATTAGATAAATTTAACAAAGAGAATGAAATAATTAAAAAGAATCAAGTAGAAATTCTGGAGCTGAAAAATGCAATCAACACACTGAAGAATGCATCAGTCATTTAATGGTAGAATTGATCAAGCAGCAGAAGAAATTACTGAGCTTCAAGACAGGCTGTTTAAAAATACACAGTCAGTCTTGGCACGGTGGCTCACATCCGTAATCCCAGCACTTTGGGAGGCTGAGGCGGGCAGATCACCTGAGGTCGGGAGTTCGAGACCAGCCTGACCAACATGGACAACCCCATTTCTACTAAAAATACAAAATTAGCTGGGCATGGTGGTGAGAGCCTGTAATCCCAGCTACTTGAAGGCTGAGGCAGAAGAATTGCTTGAACCCAGGAAGCAGAGGTTGCAGTGAACTGAGATCGTGCCATTGCACTTCAGCCTGGGCAACAAGAGTGAAACTACATCTCAAAAAAACAAAAAACAAAACAAAACAAAAAACACAGTCAGAGGAAACAAAAGAAAAAAACAATAAAGCACAACTATATGCTCTGGAAAACAGCCAGAAAAGGTCAAATCTGAGAGTTATTGGCCTTAAAGGGGAGGTGGGGGTAGAAAGTTTATTCAAAGGGTTGATATTGGAGAACTTCCCAAATCTAGAGAAAGATATCAACATTCAAGTACAAGAAGATTATAGAATACCAAGCAGATTTAAACCAAAGAAGATTACTTCAAGGCGTTTAATAATCAAAGTCCCAAAGGTCAAGGATAAAGAAGGATCCTAAAAGCAGCAAAAGAAAAGAAACAAATAACATGCAGTGGAGCGCCAATATGTCTGGCAGCAGACTTTTTAGTAGAAACTTTGCAGGCCAGGAGAGAGTGGCATGACATATTTAAACAGCTGAAGGAAAAAAAATTTTACCCAGGAATAGTGTATCTGGTGAAAATATGCTTTAAGCATGAAAGAGAAATAAAGATCTTCCCAGACAAGCAAAAGCTAAGGGATTTCATCAACAGCAGACCTGTCCTACAAGAAATGTTAAAGGGAGTTATTAAATCTGAAAGAAGAGCGTGTTAATGAGCAAGAAGAAATCATCCGTAGGTACAGAACTCACTGGAAATAATAAGCACACAGAAAAACACAGAATATTATAGCACTGTAATTGTGGTGTGTAAATTACTCATATCTTAAGTAGAAAGATTATACAATGAGCCAATCGAAAATAACAACTATAACAACATTTGAAGACATACACAATACAATAATATATAAAGAGAAGCAACAAAAAGTTAAAAAGCAGGGGGACAAAGTTAAAGTGTAGCGCCTTCATTAGTTTACTTTTTGCATGTTTGTTTGTTTAAGCAATCATTGTTAAATTGTCACCAGTTAAAATAATGGATTATAAGATAGTATTTGCAAGGCTCATGGTAACCTCAAACCAAAAGCATACAATGGATATATAAAAAATGAAAAGAAAGAAATTAAATCATAGCACCAGAGAAAATCACTTTCACTAAAAGAGAGAAAGGACAGAAGGAAAGAGGCAAGAGAATACTGAATGAGACTCTGAGAAGACTGACTTCAAATAGAGTGGCTGAATGGATGAAAAAACAAGAGCCAATGATCTGTGCCTGCAAGAAACACATCAGCTATAAAAATACACATAAACTGAAAATAAAAGGATGGAAAAATATATTCCAAGCCATTGGAAACCAAAAAAGAATAAGAATAGCTGTACTTATATCAGACAAAGTAGATTTCAAGACAAAAACTGTAAGACAAGTCAGGCAAAGAAGGTCATTATATAATGATAAAGGGGTCAATTCAGCAAGAGGATATAACAATTGTAAATATATGTGCACCCAACCATTGGGCACCCACATATATAATGGAAACATTATTAGAGCTAAAGAGATAGGTAGGCCCCAATACAATAATAGCTAGGTATTCAACACCCCACTTTCAGCATTGGACAGATCTTCAAATAGAAAATCTGCAAAGAAACATTGAACTTAATCTATACTATACATCAAATTCACCTAATAGATATTTACAAAACATCTCATTCAATGACTGAAGAATACATGTTTTTTTCCTTAGCACATGGATCATTCCCAAGGATAGGCCATATGTTACCTCACAAAACAAATTTGAAAACATTCAACAAAATTTAGATAATATTAAGCATTTTCTGTGGCCACAGTGGAACAAATAATAACAAGAGGAATTTTGGAAACTATACAGACACATGAAAATTAAAAAATATGCCCTGAAATGACCGGGGTCAATGAAGAAATTAAGAAGGAAATTGAAAAATTTCTCAAAACAAACCATAATGGAAACATGACATACCAAAATCTATAGGATATAGTGAAAGCAGTACTAAAGCAGTACCTGTAAATGCCTACATCAAAAGGAAGAAAAACTTCAAATAAACAACCAATTGATGCATCTTAAAGAATTAGAAAAGCTAGAGCAAACCAAATTTAAAATTAGTAGAAAGGATATTAAAAATCATATCAGAGATAAATGAAATTGAGATGAAGAAATCAATACAAAATATCAATAAAACAAAAAGTTGTTTTTTTGAAAAAATAAACATTGGCAAACCTTTAGCCAGACTAAGATTGACATACCTTTATCTAGACTAAGAAAAAAAGAGAGAAGTTCCAAATAAAGTCAGAGATGAAAAAGGAGACATTACAACCTATACAGCAGAAATTCAAAGGATCATTAGTGGGTTCTATGAGAAACTATAGGCCAATAAATTGGAAAACCCAGAAGAAATGGATAAATTACTACACACAGACAACCTATCCAAATTGAGCCATAAAGAAATCCAAAACCTGAACAGACTAATAACAAGTAATGAGATGGAAGTTGTAATAAAAAGTCTCCCAGCAAAGAAAAGCCTAGGACCTGATGGTTTCACTGCTGAATTCTACCAAACATTTAAAGAAAGACTAATACCAACCCTACTTAAACCATTCCAAAAAGTAGAGGAGGAGAGAATACTTCCAAACTCGTTCTATGAGGCCAGCAATGCACTGATACCAAAAACAGACAAAGACCCATAAAAAAAAGAAAAAAAAAAAAAAACCAAACTACTGGTCAATATCTCTGACTAATATTGATGCAAAAATCCTCAACAAAATGCTAGCAAACTGAATTCAACAATATATTAAAAAGATCATTCATCATGACCAAGTGTGATTTATCCCTGGGAGGCAAGGATGGTTCAACATATGCAAATCAACCAATATAATACATCATATCAACAGAAAAAAGGATAAAAACCCTATGATCATTTCAATTGATGCTGAAAAAGCATTTGATGAAATTCAGCATCCTTTCATCACAGAAAACCTTAAAAAAAACCTGAGTATAGAAGGAACATATCTTAACATAATAAGAGCTATACATGACAGATCAACAGCTAGTATCATACTGACTGGGGAAAAACTGAAAGCCTTTCCTCTAAGATCTGGAACACAACAAGGATTATCACTTTTGCCACTGTTAGTCAGCATAGTACTGGAAGTCCTAGATAGAGCAATCAGACGAGAGAAAGATATAAAGGGCATTCAAACTGGAAAGGTAGAAGTCAAAGTATTCTCGTTCGATATATGTGTGTGTGTGTGTGTGTGTGTGTGTGTGTGTATATATATATATATATATATATATATATATTCAAGTGATTCTCCTGCCTCAGCCTCTTGAGTAGCTGAGATTACAGGCACCCAACACCACGCCCAGGTAATTTTTTTTTTTTTTTTTTGTATTTTTACTAGCGATGGGGTTTCACCACGTTGGCCAGGCTGGTCTCAAACTCCTTACCTCAGATGATCCGGCCGTCTTGGCCTCCCAAAGTGTTGGGATTACAAGTGTGAGCCACCGCACCTGGCTTGATCTTATATTTGGAAAAACCTAAAGACTCCACCAAAAAAATGAGAACTAATAAATTTAGTAAAGTGTCAGGATACAAAATCAACATATAAAAATCAGTAGTATGTCTATATGCCAAGAGTGAACAACCTGAAAAAGAAATCAGAAGAGTTATTGCACTTACAATAGCCACAAACAAAATTAAATAACTAGGAATTAGCTAAAGAAGTGAAAGATCTCTACAATGAAAACAATAAAATACTGATGAATGAAATTAAAGATGATAGAAGAAAATGAAAAGATATTTCATATTTATAGATTGGTAAAATCAATATTGTTGAAATGTCCATACTACCCAAAGCAATGTACAGATTTAATGCAATCCCCATTCAAATACCAATGATATTTTTCACAGAAATAAAAAATACAATTCTAAAATTTATATGGAACTACAAAAGACCCAGAAGAAACAAAGCTATCCTGAGAAAAAAAGAACCACACTGAAGGAATCACATTACCTGGATTCAAATTATACTACAGAGCTATGGTAACCAAAACAGCATGGTACTGCATAAGAACAGACACATAGACCAACAGAATAGAATAGAGAACACAGAAACAAATCCACACATCTACAGTGAACTCATTTTTTTACAAAGGTGCCAAGAACATACATTGGGAAAAAAACAGTCTTTTCTTTTTTCAAAATTAATTTTATTTTAAATTCCAGGATACATGTGCAGAATGTGCAGGTCTGTTACATAGGTAAACTTTTGCCATGGTGGTTTGCTGCACCTATCCACCCATCACCTGGGTGTTAAGCCCCACATGCATTAGCTATTTATCCTGATGCTTTCCCTCCCCCTGCCCCCACAACAAGCCCCAGTGTGTGTTGTTCCCCTCCCTGGGTCCATGTGTTCTCATTGTTTAGCTCCCACTTATGAGTGAGAACGTGAAGTGTTTGGTTTTCTCTTCCTGTGTTAGTTTGCTGAGGATAATGGCTTCCAGCTTCATCCACGTCCCTGCAAAGGACATGATCTTGTTCCTTTTTATGGGTGCACAGTATTCTCTGCCGTCAAAACTTGATACCTATATGCGGAATAATGAAACTAGACCCTCATCTCTCCCCATATATAAATATCAAATGAAAACAGATTAAAGACTTAAATCTAAGATGTCAAACTATGAAACTGCTATAAGAAAAGTTTGGGGAAACTCTCCAGGGCATTTGGTCTGGGCAAAAAGTTTTTGAGTAATACCCCTCAAGCATAGGCAATACAACAAAAATGGACAAATGGGAGCACATCAAGTTCAAAAGCTTCTGCACAGCAAGGGAAACAACACAGTGAAGAAGCAACCCACAAAATGGGAGAAAACGCAAACTAATAATCTAATAGGTGATAACTAGAATATAAAAGGAGTCCAAACAACTCTATAGGAAAAAATCAAATAACCCACTTAGAAAATGGGCAATAGATTTGAATAGACATTTCTCAAAAGAAGACATACAAATGGCAAACAGGCATATGAAAAGGTGCTCTGCATCACTGATCATCAGAGACATGCAAATCAAAACTACAATGAGATATCATTTCACCCCAGTTAAAATGACTTTTATCCAAAAGACAGGCAATAACAAATGCTGGTGAGAATGTGGAGAAAAGGGAACCATGGTACACTGTTGGTGGGAATGTGAGTTAGGGCATCCACTATGGAGAATAGTTTGGAGGTTCCTCAAAAAACTAAAAATGGAGCTATCATGTGATTTAGCAATCCCATTGCTGGTTATATACACCCCCCCACCCCCAAAGGAAAACACTGTATGGAAGAGATGGCCCTACTCCCATGTCTGTTCACAGTAGAAAAATTTGGAAGCAACCTAAGTGTCCATCAACAGAAGAATGGATACAGAAACTGTGGTACTTATACACAGCAGAGTACTATTCAACCGTAAAAGAGAGATCCTTTTATTTGCAACAACATGGATAGAACTGAAAGTCATTATGTTAAGTGAAATAAACCAGGCATGGAAAGACAAATGTCACATGTTCTCACTTATTTGGAGAATCCAAAAGTCAAAATAATTGTACTCATGGAGACAGAGAGTAGAATGATGGTTACCAGAGGCTGGGAAGAATAGTGGGAGGTCTGAGGGTGGGAGTTGTGGATGGTTATTGGGTTCAAAACATAGTTACAAAGAATAAATAATATAGAGTATTTGATATCACAACAGGGGCACTGTAGTCAATAACAATTGTATATTTTAAGATAACTGAAAGGGTATAATTGGACTTATGTAACACAAGGGATAAATGCTTGAAGGGATGGTTACCCCATTTTCCATGATGTAATTATTACATATTGCTTGCCTTTATAAAAATAGCAAATGTACCACATAAATACATACACCTACTATACACCCACAAAAATTACATATTTAAAAGTTGTAAAAAAAGAAAAAGAAAAGAAAAATGATAGAGGCCAAATGTCAAGAAAAAAGCAAAAACTATTAATCTATTTTGAGCCCAATATTGCTGGACTGGAGAAAATGAAGTCTTGAAGGAGTCAGAAATTGTTGCATTGCAGTCCTTTTAATCCCTCTTGCCTATTACCAGGATTAACCATCAAGGATATATTGGCAATTAGTCTGTGTATTAAGGTCAAGGTTTCCCAGTGTAGGGAAGGGGACATACAAAGGCTTGAAAATGGGCAGAGCTAGGTACTAACTAACAATGTGCAGTGTCCTCTTTCCCTTATTTCTGGCAATAAATATCTGGTCATAGTCATTTTTATCTTTGACACAATCACATGAACACTAGATCTGGTGCCAGAAGACCTAGGTTGGTTCCCTAACACTTGCATTAACAAGATGCTTAATATTGGACAAGTCACTTAATAATTTCAGTCTAGTTTCTAGATGGCAGTGATAGTAGCATTGGCTGGATTGTTGTGAGGGCTAAATGAGAATCATCTTGGCAAATAAAATACTATTCACTTTGCAGATGATAAAACACTGCCTAAATATAAGTTGCAATTCTTCCCACAGTGGGGAATTTATGATAGTTTCGGATCTGTGATAGTTTGAATCTGTGATGGTTTTTGGATGACATTGTTTCAGCCTTTGACAAATGTTTATTAAGTGCGTACTATATGAAGAGGATTATCATGGTTCTTGCCCCTATGGTGCTTTAATTCTAGCAGACGATGTGAGCCATTAAATTCTAACTGATATAGTAATTTATGCATTTATTTTTTTATCATATATTCGTAGAGTCTTACTATGAACATGGAATTTTGCTAGGTGCTAAATAAGTATGTCTTTAGAAATTAATCCCATTTATCTTATCAACTAATGGGATTATGTTTAAACTTATTAGTCAAGGAATTTTGTTTCTTCTTTCCTATCTTGTTAATTAAATGAGTTTACTATTTAGATCATTAATGTATTTAATGAAGTCATTCAGCAAGGAAATTCTGAGATATTATGAGAGACCATGTTAAATGTTTAAAAAGAATCAACATGTACTATGACTAGCATTTTATGATTCTCTAATCAAATAAAGTTATAACGAAAAGAAATGAGTTTGCTTTGACCGTCCTTACTCTTAGAAGCTTCATGCTAGTTTTGAAAATGAATTGATTCTAGAAGAGAGGCAGGACTGGAGACAAGGAGGATAGTTTGGAAGTTGTTCCAGCAGTTCAGGTGAAATATAATGGTGGTCTGGACTAGCATGCGGTAGCTGGGGTGGAGAGAAATAAATGTATTTGAGGTAGAATTCAATGGCGAAGTATAGGACTTGAGGATTTATTGGGGATAACAGAGGAAGAATGAAAAGTGAAGCGTACCCCAGGTTCTTTTAGTGCCTGGGTATATGGAAGTATGGATTACTGATACAGAACAAAGGAGAAGGAATGATTTGAGGAAAACTTAACAAAATGTTTCAAAATTTTTCCTTTTTAAAAATAAACATGAGGTTAATAATCAATGCCTTGGAAAAGATGAACATGAGGAAAGATTTATCCTACCAAATAGTAAAATCAATGTAAAGGCACCACTAATTAAGACAGTGTAATTCTGGTACAGATATACTTCAGAAATGTGTGAGTTTGGTTTCAACCACCACAATAAAGTGACTATTACAGTAAAGTTAGCCACATAATTTTTTTGGTTTCCCAATGTATATTAAAGTTATGTTTACACTATACTGTAGTTTATGAAGTGTGCAGTAGCATTATGTCTAAAAAAGATTACATACCTAATTAAAAATACTTTATTGCTAAAACATGCCAACGATCATCTGAGCCTTCAGTGAGTCATAATTTTTTGCTGGTGGAGGGTCTTGCCTTGATTCGGATGGCCACTGACTGCTCAGAGTAATAGTTGCTGGAGCTTAGGTGACTGTGACAGTTTCTTTCTTTTTTTTTTTCTTTCAACTTTTATTTTAAGTTCCAGGGTACATATACGGGATGTGCAAATTTGTTAGGTAAACATGTGCCATGGTGGTTTGCTGCACAGATCAGCCTATCACCTAGGTATTAAGCCCAGCATCCATTAACTATTCTTTCTGATGGTCTCTTCCCCTGCCTCCCTGACATGCCCCACTGTGTGTTTTTTCCACCCATGTGTACATGTGTTCTCATTGTTCAGCTCCCACTTATAAGTGAGAACATGTGGTATTTGGTTTTCTGTTCCTGCATTAGTTTGCTGAGGAAAATGGCTTCCAACTCCATCCTTGTCCCTGAAAAGGACATGATCTCATTCCTTTTTATGGTTGCATAGTATTTCATAGTGTATATGTATCACATTTTCTTTATTCAGTCTATCATTGGTGGCCATTTGGGATGACTCCATGTCTTTGCTATTGTGAACAGTGCTGTGGTGAACATATATGTGCATGTATCTTTATAATAGAGTGATTTATAATCCTTTGGGTATATACACAATAATGGGATTGCTGGGTCAAATGCTATGTCTGCTTCTAGATCTTTAAGGAATTGCCACACCATCTTCCACAATGTTTGAACTAATTTACACTCCCACCAACAGTGTGAAAGTATTCCTTTTTTTTCCTGCAACAAGGCAGCATCTGTTGTTTCTTGACTTTTTAATAATCATCATTCTGACTACATGAGGTGATCTCATTGTGGTTTTGATCTGCAATTCTCTAATGATCAGTGATGTTGAGCTTTTTTCCGTGTTTCTTGGTGAATGAATGTCTTCTTTTGAGAAGTGTCTGTTTATGTCCTTTGCCCACTTCTTAATGGGATTGCTTTTTTCTTGTATACTTGTTTAAGTTCCTTGTAGATTCTGGATATTAGACCTTTGTCAGATGGATAGATTGCAAAAATTTTCTCCCATTCTGTATGTTGTCTGTTCACTCTGTTGATAGTTTCTTTTGCTGTGCAGAAGCTTTTTAATTTAATTACATCCCATTTGTCAATTTTTATTTTTGTTGCAATCGCTTCTGGCATTTTTGGCATGAAGTCTTTGTCCATGCCTATGTCCTGAATGGTATTGCCTAGATTTTCTTTTAGTGTTTTTATAGTTCTACATTTTACATTGAAGTCATCAATCCATCTTTAGTTAATTTTTGTATAAGGTGTAGGGAAGGGGTCCAGTTTCAATCTCCTGCATATGACTAGTCAGTTCTCACAGCACCATTTATTAAATAGAGAATCCTCTCTCCATTGCTTGTTTTTGTCAGGTTTGTCAAAGATCAGATTGTTGTAGATGTGTGGTATTATTTCTGAGTTCTCTATTCTCTTCCATTGGTCTATGTGTCTGTTTTTGTCACCAGTTCCATGCTTTTTTCATTACTGTAGCTTTGTAGTATAGTTTTAAGTTGGGTAGCATGATGCCTCCAACTTTGTTCATTTTGCTTGGGGTTGACTTGGCTATTCAGGCTCCTTTTGGTTCCATATGAATTTTAAATTAGTTTTTTTTTTTCTAATTCTGTGAAGAATGTCAATGGTAGTTTAATGGGAATAGCATTGAATCTATAAATTACTTTGGGCAGTATGGCCATTTTCACGATATTGATTCTTCCTATCTGTGAGCATGGAATGTTTTTCCATTTGTTGTGTCATCTCTGATTTCCTTGAGCATTGGTTTTTAATTCTCCTTGAAGAGGTCCTTTGCTTCCCTTATTAGCTGTATTCCTAGGCATTTTGTTCTCTTTGTAGCAGTTGCGAATGGAAGTTCATTCATTATTTGGATCTCTGCTTGCCTGCAGAAAAGATCATTGATAAAATTCAACATCCCTTCATGGTAAAAATTCTGAATAAACTAGGTATCGAAGGAACATACCTCAAAATAATAACAACTGTATGTGACAAACCCACAGCCAACATCATACTGAATAGGCAAAAGCTGGAAGCATTCCCCTTGAAAACCAGCACATGACAGGGATGCTGTCTCTCACCACTCCCATTCAACGTAGTATTAGAAGTCCTGGCCAGGGCAATCAGGCAAGAGGAATAAATAAGGGTTATTCAAATAGGAAGAGAGGAAGTCAAATAATATTTGTTTGCAGATGACATGATCCTGTATCTAGAAAACCCCATCATCTCAGCCCAAAAGCTTCTTACGCTGATAAGGAATTTCAGCAAAGTCTCAGGATACAAAATCAGTGGGCAGTTTCTAGTTTTGCTGCATTATTTGAGTCTTCGTTTCATGAAAGATTTCTTTGTAGCATGCAAAGCTGTTTAATAGCATTTTACTCACACTAGAACTTCTTTCAAAATTGGAGTCAATCCCCTTAAACCCTGCCACTGCTTTATCAACTAAGTTTGTGTAATATTCTAAATCCTTTGTTGTCATTTCTACAATGTTCACAGCATCTTCACCAGGAGTGTATTTCATCTTAAAACGCTTTGTTCACCCATAAGAAGCAACTCCTCATCCATTCAAGTTTTACCATGGGATTACAGCAATTCAGTCCTATATTCAGGCTCCACTTCCAGTTCTCTTGCTATTTATCCATCACATCTGCAGTTACTTCCTCCACCAAAGTCAAGCCTATCAAAGTCCTCCATGAGGGTTGGAGTCAACTTCATCTAGACACATCGATGTTGATGTGTTGACTTCATCCTATGAATCACAAATGTTCTGAATGGCATCTAGAATGGAAAATCTTGTCTAGAAGGTTTTCAATTTACTTTGCTCAGTTTCATCAGAGGAATCACTTTCTATGACAGCTATAGCCTTATATAATGTATTTCTTAAATAATAAGACTTGAGACTCTAAATTAATCCTTGATCTCTGGGCTGAAAAATACATGTTTTGTTAACAGGCATGAAAACAACATTAATCACTTTGTACAACTCTATCAGAGCTCTTTGGTGATTAGTGGCTTTGTCAATGAGCAGTAATACTTTGAAAGGAATCTTTTCTTGTGAATAGTAGTTCTCAATATTGGACTTAAAATATTCAGTAAACCATGCTGTAAACAGACATGCTGCCAACAGACATACTGTCATCCAGGTTTGTTATTTCATTTATAGAGTATAGGAAAAGTTGATTTAGCATCATTTTTAAGGGATCTAGCATTTTTGGAATGGTAAATGAGCATTGGCTTCAATTTAAAGTCATCAACTGCACTAGCCCCTAACAAAAGCGTTGGACTGTCCTTTTAAAGTTTGAAGTCAAGCATTGACTTCTCTTCTCTAGCTACGAAAGTCCTAGATGACATCTTCTGGTATGAGGCTATTTCATCTACATTGCAAATCTATTGTTTAGTGTAGTCACCTTCATCAATAGCTTCTCCATTAGCATTTGATGCTTCACCTTGCACTTTTATGTTATGGAGATGGTTTCTTTCCTTAAGCCTTATGAACTAACCACAACCAGTTTCAAACTTCTGCAGCTTCCTCACCTCTGTCAGCCTTCATTGAATTAAAGAGAATTAGAGTCTTGCTCTGGATTAGGATTTGGCTTGAGTGAATATTGTGGCTGGTTTGATCTTCTGTCCAGACCACTGAAACTTTCTCCATATCAGCAATAAGACTGTTTCCCTTTCTTATCATTTGTGTGTTCACCAGAGTAGCACTTTTAATTTCCTTCAAGAACTTTTCCTTTGCATTCACAGCTTGGCTAGCTGTTTGGCACAAGAGGCCTAGCTTTTTGATATGTCTTCTTCACTAACCTTAATCATTGTTAGCTTTTGATTTAAAGTGAGAGACGTGTAACTCTTCCTTTCACTTGAACTCTTAGAGGCCTTTGAAGGGTTACTGATTGGCCTGATTTCAATGTTGTTGTGTCTCAGGAAATAGGGAGGCCCAAGGAGAAGACGACACGGGGGAATGGCCAGTCCGTGGAGCAGTTAGAACACATACTACACTTATGCATTAAGTTCACCATTTTATATGATTGTGGATTGTGGCATTCCAAAACTATTACAACAGTAACATCAAAGCTCAATGATCACAGATGGCCATAACAGATATAATAATAATGATGAAAAATTTGACATATTGGGAGAATTACCAAAATGTGACACAAAATAAGAACATGTTGGAAAAATGGTGCTGATATATTTGCGCAATGCAGGGTTGCCATAAATCTTCATTTTGTAAAAAATGCAGTATCTGTAAAACATGATACACCTTGAGGTACGCCTGTACTGGAATAGACATATATATGGAACCAATTAGAAAGTCCAGATACAGATTCAATTCTGTGTAAACATAAGGCATACACCTATTATCACAGGAATTCTATTTCAAAACAGTTGAATATGTAGACAAAATATATGAACAAGAATGTTTCCTTCAAAGCAAAACATTACGATTTCAATATGATAGGATTGGCTAGATAAATTACGACCAGGTATATATTGGGACCCAAGTTCATCATGTAGACATATAATTGTCATTGAAAAGGGTACAAAATATATCATTAGAGTTAATAACACATTAGAAAATATTTTATATAATACTATGCTTATATATAATATTTTAATAAGACTTACAGAATATCCTTTGAACCCTCCTGCCACTTTGGGTAGAAAACTGCAAATGCCATTCTCAAGATTCTATAGAATCTATAGGGCATACAATTTCCATGGCATACAATTTCCATTCTCATTATCATCTCTCGATTTCATTTATTTTTCTCGTCTGCTGTCTGTTCTTGACTCTTCCCCATCACTACTAGAATAGGCAGCATAACCCTGGTTACTTGCTCCAAGAGACTTTGTATGGGAAAATTTATAACAACATTATCCTAAATAACAAAACACCTAGGAAACATTTAAGAGTCCATTGTCAGGAGAATGTCTAAATGAATTGTGGTATCCTTAAACAGTGAGCTCCTGTACCATACTGAAAATAGATGAAACTCAGAAACATAATATTGATTGAGAAAAATCACAGAACTAGAGCATTTGATACTATATATATAAAGTTTGAAAGCATACAGTACTAAAAATTTATTTTTTATTGATACTTACATGTATAGTTAAAATTTAACACAATCCAAGGAATTAAAAACACGAAGTTCAGAAAGCATTTAGCCTTGGTAGAGGAGGAAAAAGGGTAAGACTGGCTGGAAAGATGAACATGGGGTGGGTTGGGGGGCAGGTTTCAATGATATAATGGTAATATTCTACGTCTTAAACTGAGTAGTGGACACACATGGATCCATTTAAAAAAAAATACCTTGCATATCCTCTTTTGAGGGTCTCTTGTCAGATATTTTGTTGAAATACCTCTGTTTTTTACACTGAAATATTTGGTTACAAAAGCATTGTTTCACTATCTTAGTTTTTACCAACTCCTTCCCTCAGGGACCTCATCTTCCCTAAGGAAGGCAGGTTCTATAAAGACTTACATTCCGAGAAGAAATTATGGCCCTCCATTAGGAAGCAGAAGAGGGAGCACTTCATTATTGTTTAAAATATTTTTTCTTTCCTTTGCTCATACTCACATGTCCACACACATTCACAGAGTGAAACAGTCTGGGAGGATGTTCACCAAAGTATTATCCTCAGTTATCTCAGCATGCTGGTTTTTCATGTGATTACTTTCCTCTTTCTTTATATTTTCAAATTATTCTCTAATAAACATATATACTTCATTTTTAAGGAAGAAAGCTAATTAACCCATTCTTTGTGGTTAAATTTCAAAGTGGTTTTCGAGGCTTTAAAAATCCTCAGAAGTGTTCATACACACTGTAAAATTCCGATTTAACTAATCCATGGGTTGTTTTGACTAATTTAATTTCAGGATGGAACTGGGAGTTTAACTGGAGACTCTTTTTTAATAGAATCTTTACAGTATTATCATTGTAATCTCAGTTTTTCACTTTTTATATGCAAATCAGTGAACAATACTAACTGAACTGAAAGGCAAAATAATTTACATTTGAAAAAAAAATAATCATTTCTCTAACTTGTATTAGAGAAATGATTAAACAAATAGCTTTGTTTAAAGGACACTAGAGACTGTTCAGTTGATCAATACGTATTTATTGAGCATCAACTCATCAACTATTGGCAGGATCTGTATTAGATTCTAGGGATAAAGTGGTGAACAAGACAAATTCCAGCCTTCAGGGAGCTTATAGTAACCTGCTGGACTCATTGTACAATGTGTTTCATCCACAATTTTATCAACAGATAATTCTGCTGGAAGATTTTCAGTAATGTGGAATTCCTTCTGTTGCTTTCTAATGCTATTTGTTAACTAATTTTATAGTGTATTTTTATTTTAAAAGGTAAACAATATTATTAATTCATAGAAAATTATTTTTTGTATTGAGCCAAATTTGCCCTTCTTGACTTATAAACATTAGTCTTTGTCTTGTCTTTGTGGACTTTAGAATAAATCTACCACAGTAACTTTTCCCCATCCCCCCTTTGTGGGATAGTTCATGAGGGATAGCCTTTCAAATCGTTGAGAAAACTATTATGTGGCTGTAAGGCTTCTCTGGATAGAACACTGTAGATCCTTTCATCATTTCTTCTCTGACATGGTTTCAAAATTATATGTCATCCTGATTGCTTTCCTCTGGATGCCTTCTACTTTGTCACCCTTTGTTGTTAAAAATAAATTACTCCCAATTTCCTGCTTTCAATGGAGTATCATGACCATAATTGACTCTCTGATGTGTGAGGGTCTGGTATGATCTGAAAGCAATTACCCTGACCTTGAATTCTGCTGTACTGTAGTATCCCTGTGGAAAAACTAGGAATTCATACTAAATCTTTATCAGCCCTAGAATATACTTAGGGAGATTTTTCAGAAGTATTAGTTTATTTTCTTATTTGTCTTTTTCTCGATTGTGAAGCATACTTTATAAAGGTAGCACATACAGATGGTCTACAACTCATGATGGTTCAACTTATGAGATTTTGACTTTGCAATGGTGTGAAAGCAGTGTATGTTCAGTAGAAACTGCACATCATTTTGAATCTTTTCCTAGGCTAGCAATATACCCTATGATAGATCCTCTCTCATGATGCTGGGCAGTGGTAGGAAGCCACAACTCCCAGTCAGCCACAAGATCGCAAGGGTAAATAACCAATACTCTGCAATCTGGTACTGTGTTACCAGATGATTTTGCCCAAGTGTAGGCTAATTAAGTGTTCTGAGCACATTTAAGGTAGGCTAGGCTAAGCTATGCTGTTTGGTAGGTTAAGTGTATTAAATGCAGTTTCTACTTACAATATTTTCAACTTACTTTGGGTTTTTTGTAAAGTCGAGGAGGATATGTAGCAAAAATAAAATATGATTGTGAATTTCATCATGCAGAATTTCACAGTCTTCTCCAGCAGACTGTGAACTTCTTAAGAGCAAGGATTCTGTCTCATTAGTTTTAAAAAATGTCCAGCATTTAGCACATAATTTATATATATAATATATAACTATGCTGCATATTATATTACATATATAATAGATGCCTAGTAAGTATTTGTTGACCAATTAATACCTTTTGTACAAGAAATTAAAATCTTATAAAGTGAAATAAATTCTAATTTTTAGAATATATCAAATAATCAATCATATAGAACTGGATCTACATTTTATCCTAACCTGAAAAGAGTACCTTAGTATATTAGTTAACGGTATTTACAAGGAAAAATACTAGTGTGCTGGATGGCAAGACATTTAACTCTAAATGACAGAAAACCCGAGTAGCAATGGCTCAAACTGTAAGAATGTTATTATTTATGTAAGAAGCCTGGAGAAACTGGCCCTGGGTCTATTTGAGCAGCTCAATGATATCATCAAGGTCCCAGGCTCTTTTTATCCTTCTGTTGTTATTCTTGGCTTGTTACCTTTTTGATCTGAAGATTATTGCCTTATGGTCACAAAATGCTTGCCCTAGCTCCAGATATCAAAACTGCATCCAAAGAGAGGAGCCTGGGGATGGCCTTGACTCTGAAAGTGCCTCCTTATAAGCTTCTTCTCTGGGGAAAAATGATTTTCCACGAGCCTTTAGCAAACTTCCTCTTACATCTAATGGGCCAAAGTTGAGTTATATGGCTGTCTCTAGGAGACTGGCAAAGGAGTAGAGTCTTGGGAATGACTATTGATTAGTTAACCAACAGTTTATGCCACAACTAGATTATATATATATATATTACAAAGAGGGCAATGCCTTTACAATTCAGTAATAAATTCAGTCCTTTTAAATTATGAGGACTCTTAAAAATATCACTGATGACATTGGGGTTACATGATTCTATAGTTTATTCAAACAGATGAATCATCAGCTGTCAATCACTTTGGAAAGAACTAATGAACCTGATTATCTTTTCTAGTTTTTATAAATTAAACAAGGCCATTTCTTCATCACAAAGCTGTTTTTATTTTTTCTTCTTTTCAGGAGTCCTATCCAAAAAAGAGAAATTACACTATGGAAATTGTACCATCTGCTTCTCTGGATACATTTCCTTCAGAAAATGAGAACTTTCTGTGTGATCTCATGGACACAGCTGTTACAAAGAAACCTTGCTCCTTAGAAATTGCAAGGGCACCTTCCCCAAGAACTGGTAATATCTCTTACTCACGATTGGCCTGATTTGATTTACTTGTTTGTTTATGTGAAGATGCATCATTAACATTTTGATTTCCTACTATGTTATCAAAATGAAAGTTCCCCCAGTGTAGTCCAATAATTATTTTTTTGATTTTAAAGTAAGCCCAGGTAAGTCAGAGGGTTTTTTATTTGAAGTCTCCTAACTTCCCGGTAAAAGCCCTAATGGACATGGTAATGCTTTGATGAAGATGCTTGGAAACCTTTTAATAGTAAAAAAACCTTCCAGGTAAGATACACAGCTTTGGGTCCTTCAGGAGTTCATAGCCAATTTGGTAGCAAGAGTGTTTTTGTATCATTGTCTGCATCCTATCTGTTACCAAGTTATCAAATCTTACTTAGCTGCTTTACATATTTCATGTCTTTTATGGCATTATCAGATCCATTATTTTATTTTTTTGCATTACAAACTAGTGAACAAAGCAAGACAAATATTATCCCTACTGCTGATAAAGAAATTAGAGTTTTAAGAGCAATAGTGGGGCCTATGCTTGAACATGGATTTTTGACTACCATTATAGTGTCTTTCTATTACTTTAAGAAAGAATACAGAATAATTACATGAAAGCTAGTGAAGGAGGAAATTTTCAAGTGGATGGTCAATATATTTAATGCTGCGAAGGAGTTGTTAGAAAAGTTCTGAAGAGAGGCTTCTTTTTGGTTTGGTAATGCAATTGCAACTTACTTTGCAATAGTAAATTTTAGAAGTGATGTGGTAAAAGTAGATGTCTGGAAGTTAATAGTGAGACATTGGGAAATGGGAAATAAGACACTGGGAAAGGGAGTAGAGAGTACAGATAACTCTTCCAAGGAGATGAGAAGAAGAGGTATGATAATAACATAAGAAAAAAGCAGGTGCAAGAGGGAAATAGCTAGTTTATGTTAGGATAAGTAAGACTTGGTCAAGTTTAGAGGAATTTTCTTGTAGAGCAAGGTATTGAAGATAAAGAATAAAAAGACAGAACAGAATGGGTAGAAGTTAAGACTCAGCTAGTTTAGGGAAACACAGACATTTTTTCCCCAGAGAGTAGGGAGAAGACAGCATGGTTATAAATGTAGAAAAATTCTGAAATATTTATTTTCAAATGGATTCAATTTCTGGGTAAGATAAAAGGTTGTTGGCTAAAAGTAAGAGCTAGACCTTAAGAAGGGTTAAATTAAAATTCAGGCCAGGAGCGATGGCTCATGCCTGTATTCTTAGCACTAGCCTATTATAGACACTACCTCATGCCTGTATTCCTAGCCAAGGTGGGTGGATCACTTGATCTCAGGAGTTCAAAACTAGCCTGGGCAACCTGGTGAAACCCCATTGCTGCAAACAATTAAAAAATTAGCTGAACATGATGGCACATGCCTGTAGTCCCAGCTATTCAGGAGGCTGAGGTGGGAGGATTGCTTGAGTTCGGGAGGTCAAGGCTGCAGTAAACCATGGTCACACCACTGCACTGCAGCCTGGGTGACACAGCGACACCCTGTCTCTAAATAAATAAGTAAATAAAATTTAGAAAAGCCATTATACATTATAGTCTAGGGAGTTTTGTACAAGTGAAAACAATGGATTTTTTGAGTAGTACTGTGGCTAGGGTATTAATTAATCATGAACATACAGAAGGAAGATTTTTAAAGTAAGAGCATAGTAATGAAAATAGTAAATTTATTGAGCATTTATTATGTGGCAGATACTGTTCTAAGTGCTTTATATGCATTATTCCATATGATTCTTACAATGCTATGAGGTACTAATATCATTCTCATTTTACAGACAAGGAAACTGAGGCATTGAAACACTAGCTGGCCTCACAAGGTTACATGTTAATGAGGAGTGGATTTGGTACTTGATCTTGAGTTATCTAACTTGTGCTCTTAAACACTATACTATAGTGCTGCATTGCATTAGGGGATGAGGTGGGTAGATATTGGGAATCAAGTACTGAAACCTTCCAAGAAATGTAGAGATATGACTGAAGGTCCACATATGATAGCAATAAAATTAGAAAAAGAATGTTTTAATAGAATAGGGTAAACTTCAGATGAGCATCAGATTTTGGATGAAGGCCAGTAATAGAAAGTTATCCACAGCAGTCACGGAGAATGAAAACAATGCCGACCCCAGGCTATGGAAGTTGACAAGAATGAGGACTTTTCCATAAGAGAGATAATGAGGGAAATAGCATATTCAGGATGGAAAGCTTCATTAAAATAGGAAAATGCAGGAATAGATGTGCAAAATGTGAAAGAGCTTTAATTGGGGCACAGAGTGTAGGGAAATATCAGGGGTGATAGAGGAAAGAATGCAAAATTGAAGACACAGCTATGTATTAAGTAGTCAGAAACTAATTAAGTTCTTATGCATATGAGGGCACAGTTCTGAATGCTGAGGATATAAGGATGAAAATGACATGGACACAGATAATAAGGCTGATCAGGCTCAGGTCAACTCTTGCTGAAAACAAATAAAAATGCTGGATACAATATAGAAAAGAAAAAAACTTCTTAAAAGTATCAAAAACCTGATATGAAAATTACATAAATTGAATCACATCTAAATTAGGAATTTCTTTTTATCAGTTGGTTAGTAAGAAATAATCAGGCCAAAACATTGGTGAGGGTAGGAAATAAATGATGCACTAAAGCCACCTTTGTCCTGGGTGAACTTACTGAACCTGCTGATGAACTTCAGTGCTCAAGGCTTTTGTGGCTTTGGATACAGAAAACACTCAGGGACTGTAATATGAAACCCTTCCTCCATAGAACTAGGATTCTAAGGGCTACACCCTCAGAGGAATCAGAGGTAATCTTGTATTCCCCACCCCAAGGGGACTGCAAGGAAAGATGATTTGTTGTGAGCAGAACAAGGTAGGTCAAGGGGTGGGAAATTCCTGAAGAGTTATTACTACTAACTAGCCTTCACAGATTGCCACCCAAAATTCGTATCACCTAGGTGGTCCAAAAAAATGTCAATTCGTGCATTTAAAGTCATACCCTCAGGTATCAAGTGGAAGAAAATGTAATCCCTCTGGAGAAAAATATACTCTCCTCCATGGCCCCAAATAATTTCTATAAATACCTTTCCTATTATTAAAATTAGCAGTTTCTAATAATTAAGCCTATAGGGAAAGAAACCCCAAAAAGAACCAACAAAAACAAGGAAGAGCCGATCCACACCTTAAGTGCTTTCAAATATTGAAATTAGTAGATGTAGACTATAAAATGACTGTGCCATTATAAAGAAAAAGTGAGCCTGAAGATATTTTTTGGGACTAGAAACTAAAAACAACAACAAAAAAATTGACCTGGCATATTGGAGAGGAAAAAAAAAAAACTTTTAGAAATGAAAAAAATCCAATTACTTACACACACACAGTTTAAAACTCAATGGATGAGTGGAACAGCAGATGAGATTCTGCTGAAGAGAGATACAGTGAACTGGAAATTTTAGGCCACAAGAAATTTTTCGGAATGTTGCACAGAGACAAAAATATGGAAAAAATGAAAGAGAAGCTGAGAGACTTGAAAGATATACTGCAAAGTTTTAACATGTCTAATCAAAGTTCCGGAGGAGAAGAAAGAGAGAATGTGACAAACATAATATATTTAAGGAGATAATTTTTCAAAAAGTTTGGTATTATCCTTGAGCTCAAAGAGAGACAGACAAGTGAAGAGTTAAATTCAATTGAGTACAATAATTGCTAAGATAATGTTTCACAGAGAGTTCTTTGGGAACAGAAATGGGGGAGCATTTACCCTTACCTGGAGCTTGAGGAAGACATAAAGCTCTGCCTATATCAGTTATCTATTGTTAACAGGCCACCCCAAAAGGAACTGACATCAGTCATTTATTTTGTTTACAAATCTGCAAGTTTGACAAGGCTAGTCAGGGACTGCTTATCTGTGTCACATCTTATGATCTTGGGCTGTTAAACTGGGGAATAGGGGAACACTTTTAAGATGGTCAACTCACATGGCTGGCAAGTTACTGTTGGCTGTGTACCAGTAACTTGGCTAAGGAAATGGACTGGAGGCCCTTTTTTTGCTCTCCATGCACTGCTTTGGTTTCCTCCTGACATACTGGCTGGATTCTGAGAGCAAGCATCTCCAAAGAACTAAGAGGAAGCTGCATCATTTGTATTATCTCATTGTTCTGGAGACTGGAAATGTGCAGGGTGCCAGCATGGTTGGGTTCTGGTGAGGGCTCTCTTCCTGGCTTGTGGAAGGCTGTCACCACCCTGCTTACCAAACCTCTTCTTCATATATGCACAGAGAGAGAGAGAGGGAGTGAGTCTTAGATTTTTGCCACAGACCTAGTAAAAGATTGCAGAGAGAGAAGCTTGTTTCAGCTTCCAGTTAGATTTTCTTTCCTTTAAGCTTTCACCAACACCTTTCTTACAGCTTTTAAGGCTTCCACAAATCCATCCATTCTTTGGCCCTTTTGGCTTGACAGGCACTGGCTTTGGAGCTCTTCCAGCTTCTTCTGCTGCCCAATCTCAGTGCTAATGACACATATTTTAAGTTTTTGTTTTGGCAGCATCCCATATCCAACTATCAAAATCTATTCTGGTTATTGTCGCTGCATAACAATCCATTCCAAAACTTAGTGGGTGAAAACAACAGTCATTTGTTTTGCTTTTAAATCTGCAATTTGGGGAGGGCTTGGCTGGGGTAGCTTATCTCTGTTCCATGTGGTGTCAACTGGCAAAGCTTAACTGGGGTCTGGAGGTTTTATTCTCAAGATCCATACTCATGTCGCTGGCATGGCCTACTTGGACTTTCTCATGGTCTGTGATGGGATTCTAAGCAAACATTCTAAGAGAATGAGATCTCAGAAGGCAACATCACTTCCTTTGTAGTCAAGAGCCTGCCTACATATAAGTGGAGGGAATTTTTAATTCTTGCCTCCCCTTGATGAAGGAGTGTTAACTAAAGTCACATTTTAAGAAGATATTCTTGCAGCCTTTTTCAGAAAATGGAAACTCCTACAATGCCCAAGTTTGTTGTTGTTGTTAAAATTGGGTAAAGACTTAGTTTGCATGGATATATAATTTTCCCCAATTGTGTTTGATCACTTGGGTTTAGTATAGAAGAAGCCGGTTTGCTCAGTTGACCCAGGCTTAATTCATAATAATTGATAGTCTTTGGGCTGTGATCATGAATTCTAAGGTAAAGGAGTCCAAATTTTAAAGGGAAATTTTTAAAAAATGATTAGAATTGGGATGAATATAGATCAAAACAGTTTCTGTGCAATTTTATATGAAACCTTAGCCACTCAGCCCCACAGAATTGCCCTATAGCAGGTAGAGGAGAGCATCAACATAACTGTCATTTCTTTTCTGATTAGGTAAGAAAATAGTTTGCATTGTTTTCTCTGTTGATTCTATTAACCCATAGTTTAGGTTTTACATCAATCCTATTACTTCCAAGTCTCTCAACTGCTATGACTAGTCCCTTATGACTCATACCTAGCTTTGCATTCTCCCCTTAGGGCCAACTAACTGATCTGGTGAACTCAGGGAAGTTACTGACCTCTCTTGGAGTTACTGATGTATTCCCTTTGTTACTAAATTCTTTATTGACTAAAGGTAGAATTTGTAAATGTGGAGACATTTCTTGATGCACGGGAGTCTTTTAGAGACCCTCAAATTGATCTTGGTGGGTAAGTACCCACCAAGTTCCTAACCCAGTCAATAAGCACTTATTGAGTACCTCTGATGTTCTAGGCATTGTGCTAAATGTTGCATAAGGAACATAGCAAAAGGTATAAGTACTGACCTTTAGGAGCTTAGAATGTGTTAAAATTAAGGATAATAAGGGCAATGAGCAAGATAAGCATAGGGTGCTCTGGGAGAGTAGAAGGGGGAGGAATGTAAATGAAGGAAGGCTTATGGGAGGAGGTGCTACATGATTTGCTGGCCTCAAGAAGGAGTTAGAAAGATGAATGAGGTGTGGCACTCCAGGCAGGGGGCAGTGTGTGCAGAGATGCAGAGGGAGTGAAAGAACAGAGTACATTCAGAGACTATGCCCACTTGGCATGGTTAGCACGTAGAATGACACTAGCATAAAATGCATAAAGAACAAGGAGTGACATTCAGAAGTTTGCATTTCATCTGACAGCAGAAGTGAACATGGCATGATCAGGTTTCTGTTTTAGAATGATCCCTCTGGAAGCAATGTGGAGTATAGATTGGAGAGAGATGAGGTTGAAAGCAGGAAGATTCATTAGCGAATCAGTGTGTACACTTAGCAAGACATGACAGTGGCCAGAACAAAGACAATCCCAGCAGAGAAGGGCAAGGGGAAACAAAGCTGAGAGGCAAGTAGGAGTAAAGTTCATCCCTCTCACCTTGAAAACGCTGACACTTGGACAATAAATAGCTAAGGAAATTTGAGAATTGTACTTCAGGAAATGCATTCTATAGCTTTAAGTTAGCTGTGTTAGGTAACATGGCTTAGGTTTACAGACAAAATGGGCATTACTACTCTATACAAGAACTGCATGAAGAAGATTTCCTGGAGAGATGGGGCAAGTGGGTGTGGGGGTGGGGAGAGAGAGAGAGAGAGAGAGAGAGAGAGAGAGAAAGATTGAGGGGTGACCAAGTCTTAAGAGGGACCGTTATAGATTGAATTGTGTCCCCCCTCACATTATCCCACAAAAAGAAAGGTTGGAATCCTAACCTATAGCACTTTAGAATATGATCTTATTTGGGGAATTTGGATATAGAGTCTTTGTAAAGATAATCAAGTTAAAATAAAGCCATTAAGTGGACCCTAATCCAGTGTGACCAGTATCCTTATTTAAGGGAAATTTAGACACAGAGACAGGCACCTGTAGGGGGAAGACAATGTGAAGATATATCAGGAAAAGGCAGCCATTCACAAGTCATAGAGGCCTGGGACAGATCCTTCCCTCACAGCCCACAGAAGGAACCATCCCTGCCACCTTGAGTTTGGACTTCTGTCCTTGAAAGCTGTGACACAATACATTTCTATTGTTTAAGCCACCCAGTTACTAGTGTAGTCGGCCGTCTGTATCTGTGAGTTCCACATCCATGGATTCAACCAACTACAAATTAAGAATATGTCAGAAGCAAAAATGGATGGTTGGGTCTGTACTGAACATGTACAGACTTATTTTCTTGACATCATTGTCTAAACAAAATATCATATAATAACTATTTATGTAGCATTTCATTGCATTAGGTATTACAAGTAATCTAAAGATGGTCTAAAGTATCCAGGAGGAGGTGCATAAGTTATATGGAAACACTACATCATTTTATAGAAGAGACTTAAACCTCCACAGATTTGGGTATCCTCAAATACCCAATCCTCCTCAATTGGGAGTCCGGGAACTAATTCCCCTTGGACACTGAGGGACGGCTGTAGTTTGTTAAAGCACCCCTAGGTAACTAATATAGGGATTAAAACTGAGCACACAAATTCAATACATAATAGAGAGAGGCAATTGAGGATGCCTGGGCCTCAGTACAGAGCACAACCTGCCTGGCTTGCATCTCTCAGAGGCTGAGCAGTGAAGGGTTGGTTGTGACTGGACACATTGTATATTCATGTGTCTACAGTATGCATTTGCCCCGAAAATCAAAGTTAACTTTCCTTTCTGTGGTCTCTTGTATTACAAACTAGAAGGGCTAGTACAAAATAAATCTAATCCTGACCGCAGGAAAAAAATTATCGGATCTACTAGTTTAATTTAAATAAAATCAGCGTAGTAGTAGATCTGTGTTCAGTAAGATTTTACAATTCAACCGGAAAATGAAGAATACTCTTTCTAAGGAGCATTTTACTAATGCCTCATGACTACAGATTTCACATGAAGTAAAGAATGAGATTGCTCTAGTACTGGACTTATTAAATAAAGACCAACAGTAGTCTAGCACTTGCTTGGTGAATTTGCTAAGACTCATGTTTATGCAGCCACTATTGAATCCTATTTGTTTCCTTTATAGCATCAAGCAAAGGACCTTGTGTAATTATGGTGGTGACTCACTTGCATAAATGAATGAATAATTGAATGAACGAATGAATGGATGGATATTATGTTTAAAAGAAAATGGCTGTAATGGCAGTAAAATCCCTTATGAAATAGCCAGGTGTCATCAAATATAATGTTTTCTTGTCTCCTTTTCATTTAATTTTAACCTTCCTAGGGGAATTTTTCCATTTTAAGGTAACTAGGCAACAGTTATTTTGAATCACTTAGTACAGGCTTTGTATACTATGGATGCCCAATAAATCCATTTTGATTAATGAGCAATCTACAAAAACACCAGTAAAGACTGCTTCCAATTGTGTTGAAAGAGAATAGATGATCTCTGATAAAAAAGGACACATTCAACAGCTGCATGCCAAGATAGTGTGGGTCTTAGTTACCTCTGTTCAATTTGCTAATGTGCTTACTGGACTATGGTCAACCTGAAATGAAAATGCCATCTGGTGAATAATCCACACTCTACTATATCTTCTGCAATATCTGAAATAGGTAGGAGTGTGAGGGTGATTCTGTAACTTGTTTATACCTAAATATTTTTTGAATGGTGAAACTTCCTTTATTCTAATGCCAAAATTTTGAAATTAAATGAATTCAGACTGGACTAGAACAAATGTTTATCTGTGCTGAGCAAGTGGGTAGTGTCAACATGATTTCTGTGGGTATATTTAACTCATTTAAGAGAGCAAACGATTTTTGAGCCCCATGGAAGCATTCTTTTACATACAAATACTGGCCTTGCTGATAGGAACCATTTTTATCAAACAGTAATTATTTATTTGACATTTGCTCTGTGCTTGGTGCTGTCTTAGCCATTTATTAAAGCAGATATCTACATGATGAATTTGTAAACCAGTGCTAGTTCATGGATGGGCAAAGAGAGAAAACAAGGGAAGCAGTACCTGAAGGGAAATCCTAGTACATTACCTGCCTCCTTCATCCATATGGACAGTTTACCAATTAAAAAATATAATCATCTCAATTTGCTCAACTTAGTGGAAATGTGTTGCAGTTGGAAAACAACATTATAAAGTACACACACACACACACACATTTTCTCCCCTGAAATCAATTTTATTTGCACAGTGTGTGAATAACATGAATTGTACACATAAGATTTCTAAAAATACAGAGAACTCCTGCTAAGTTGATGATTTGATGATGTGGGAATAAAGGCTCTTTATGATGTCATGCATGCTATCCTATGCAACAGAATTTCTCCTATAATGTCAGTGTATGTATAATAACAAAGTAAACGTTCATTAATTCCTAAGTTCATGCTCATCAAAGTAGAGTGGACTCTCCACACTGCTTCACATTCCACTCTTGTTTGTGTTGCTTTCCTCAATCCTCAGATACTTTTCCTCCATTGTCTCTCATTCTCAGCAGATGGTCTCATATTTTAATTCATAAAGAAAATAGAAGTTGTCAGATGGAACTTTGTTAACTTCTTTACGTGTTTAAATGCAACTGCCCTGTAACCTTCATCTTGCTCCTCCCTCCTGTTAAGATAGAGGGGATTTTCCTCCTCCTGCCCAAAGTTGGCTCCATCTTCTATGCGCCAGGTCTTTTCCTTCTCAGAATTTGACCCCTGCATTCAGTCTTTCTCTCCTCTATATTTTTAATTGTCCCCCCCTTTTTTTTGAGACGGAATCTTGCTCTGTCACCTAGGTTGGAGTGCAGTGGCTTGATCTCCGCTCACTGCAAGCTCTGCCTCCCAGGTTCACGCCATTCTCCTGCGTCAGCCTCCTGAGGTGGCTGGAATTACAGGCACCCTCCATCACGCCTGACTAATTTTTTTTTTTTGTATTTTTAGTACAGATGGGGTTTCTCCGTGTTAGCTAGGATGGTCTCGATCTCCTTACCTCGTGATCCACCTGCTTCGGCCTCCCAAACTGAATTGTCCTTTATTACTTCATTGTGCACATCAACAATTAAATCTACTCAGGTCTTTATCATTTGAAAAGCAATAACAAACCACAAGAACGGCTAACAGCAAAAAACAATTAAACAACAAATGAAAAGTTCCTTGATCCCACTTGACGGCTCAGCTACTGTTCTCTCTTTATTCCCGTGCTCTCAATATGTTCATTTTCCTTCATTTTCACTTCTCAGCCCACTTTAGTCAGGTGTCTATTCCCCATTACTCTGTGGAAATGTGCTTTCTAAAGTTACTGATGACCTTGATGTCACAAAATCAAAAAGGGCATTTTTTTCTTAACCTCTCAGAAGCACAAGTTGGCGACCCCTCCATCTGGAGACCTTTGCTATCTAAGGCAGATTTTCATCTTATTATGGTGCTCCTTCTCTATTGTAACGACTGATATTTTTCTTCATGACTCTAAAAGTTGAGAGCTCCTCAAGGCTCGTAAAAAGTCCTCTTTATTCTTTTTACTTTTTTCTCTCTATAAATTTTCTCATCTGTAGTACCGCTTCTGTTACAATCAACATGCTGAAGACTCCCAAATACTTATCTCCAGGCTAGACCACTTCTCTTAACTCCAGGCCCATCTATCAATCCACCTAATATCTTCACTTGTATATCTACTTAATATCGTCTACTTAATATGTTTACTTATATATCTCCAAGGGCACCTCAATCTTAGCATATCTAGAACTAAACTCCCTCATCTTTTCCCCCAAACCTCTTCTTCATGCTGAATTTTTCATCTCAGTAAATGATTTAATTATTCATCCAGCTACAGGAACCTGAGGGTAATTCTTGCCACTTCCCTCTCTATCAATTCCTCTATTCAAATAAGTGCCAGGTCTTGTGACTTTTAACTGGAACAAATAGTAGGATGAGAGCAATTATGTAACTTTCTATCCCTAACTATCTCTCAAATCCATCTGCCTCTCTTAATCTCTGTCACCACCAATAACTGTCTTGGACTATTACAATAGTCTCCTAAAGTCCTGTTTCCCTTTTAACACTTCCTTAGCTGTGTCCCAGAGATTCTGTAGATTGTATCTTCTTTGTAGAAATGTGAATTGATTATTTACATTGCAGTCAAAGTAATCTTAAAATCACAAATCTGATTGCATCACCCTCCTTAAGCTTCTGCAATAACCTTGCATCTATTAAAGATACAGACTGTTAACTACTATTTTTGCTTATACGTTGTAATATTTAAATTTAGATTATCCTTGCTAGTTTGCAGTTGAAACCTTGACAAGAGTTATTTTCAATGCTCCCAAAAGAGGCAATATTGTCTGCAAACAGGGATAGTGTGACTTCCTCTATTTCTGTTTGAATGCCCTTTATTTCTATCTCTCACTTGATTCATCTGGCCAGGATTTCCAATACTATGTGAAATAGGAGCAGTGAGAGAAGGCATTCTATCTTGTGCCAGATTTCAAGGAGAAGGCTTCCAGCTTTTGCCCATTCAGTATGATGTTGGCTGTGGGTTTGTCATATATGGCTCTTATTATTTTGAGGTCTGTGCCTTCAATACCTAGTTTATTGAGAGGTTTTATGTTGAATTTTATTGAAAGCCTTTTCTGCATCTATTGAGATAATCATGTGTTTTTTGTCTTTAGTTCTGTCTATGTGATGAATCACATTTATTGATTTGTGTATGTTGGACCTACCTTGCATTGCAGGGATGAAGCTTACTTGATTGTGGTGGATTAGCTTTTTGATCTGTTACTGGATTCAGTTTGCAAGTATTTTGTTGAGGATTTTTGCATCAATGTTAATCAAGGATATTGGCCTGAGGTTTCCTGTTTTTGTTGTGTTTGTGGCAGGTTTTAGTCTCACAATGATGCTGGCCTCATAGGATGAAGGGGGAAGGAGTCCCTTCTCAATTTTTTGAAATAGTTTCAGTAGAAATGGTACCAGATCTTCTTTGTATATCTGGTAGAATTTGGCTGTGAATCAGTCTAGTCCTAGGCTTTTTTTGGTTGTTAGGCTATTTATTACTAATTCAATTTTGGAGCTTGTTATTGGGCTGTTTAGGGAATCAATTCCTTCCTGGTTTAGTCTTGGAAGAGTGTATGTGTCCAGAAATTCATCCATCTCTTCTAGATTTTCTTGTTTATGTGCATAGAGGTGTTCATAGTTGTCTCTCATGGTTATTTGCTTTTCTTTGGGGTCAGTGGTGACATCCCCTTTGTCATTTCTGATTGTGTTTTTTAGACCTTGTCTCTTTTTTTTTTTGAGACGGAGTCTCGCTCTGTCACCCAGGCTGGAGCGCAGTGGCCCGATCTCAGCTCACTGCAAGCTCCACCTTCTGGGTTCACGCCATTCTCCTGCCTCAGCCTCCCAAGTAGCTGGGACTACAGGCGCCCGCCACCACACCCGGCTAATTTTTTGTATTTTTATAGAGACGGGGTTTCACCGTGTTAGCCAGGATGGTCTGGATCTCCTGACCTCGTGATCCGCCCGCCTTGGCCTCCCAAAGTGCTGAGATTATAGGCGTGAGCCACCGCGCCCAGCCAACCTTCTCTCTTTTCTTCTTTATTAGTTTAACTAGTGGCCTGTCTTATTAATTTTTTTTAAAAATCAGCTCCTGGATTTGTTGATCTTTTGAACAGTTTTTCATGTCTTGATATCCTTCATTTCAGCCCTGATTTCAGTTATTTCTTGTCTTCTGCTAGCTTTGGGGTTGCTCCTGGTTCTCTAGTTCTTTTAGTTGTGATGTTAGGTTGTTAATTTGAGATCTTTCTAAATTTTTGATGTGGGCATTTAGTGCTATAAGTTTCCCTCTTATCACTGCCTTAGCTGTGTTCCAGAGATGCTGGTATGTTGTATCTTTGTTCTCATTAGTTTCAAAATACCTTGATTTCTGCCTTAATTTTATTAGTTATCCAAAAGTCATTCAGGAGCAGGTTGTTTAATTTCCATGTAATTGCATGGTTTCGAGTTTATTTTTTTAGCCTTGGAGCTACAGGCCGTAATCCTTAGCAAACTAACACAGGAACAGAAAACCAAATACTGCATGTTCCCATTTAAAATTGGGTGATAAATGGTGAGAAGTCATGGACACCAGGAGGGAAACAACAGACCCTGCAGCCTACTGTGGGTGGAGGGTGGGAAGAGGGCGAGGATCAGAATAAATGACTATTGGATACTAGGTTTAGTACCTGAGTGATTAAATAATCTGTGCAACAAACCCCTGTGACACGAGTTTACCTATATAACAAACCTGAAAATGTGCCCTTGAGCCTAAAATAAAAATTTTAAAAGAGGCAATATCATTATAGCTCATGGAACTCACAATTGTGTAATTTCAGTGCATACTAACGATTCAGCTCTTACTTCATGGAATCACTCCATAACTTTGCTCTGTTTAGCAGCTGCTGCATACAACATTAATTGGGAAATAGTGTTATACTGAAAATATAATCTTATAGAAATCTTACATAATGCTTGTAGTCTCATATTTAACACCTATTCACCCTACCTGCATTTTCTAGACTTGTCAGATATATCTACTGCAGACTTATTAATTCATTTTCTATTCATTTAATATTATATGAAGACTACTAGTTCTGTCTTTATGTAGTCCTAGACTCTAAGTAATATTAACACAACTACCTGACATACAATACGGACATACTGTATGTTTAAAAAGTAACAATTTTACATTGATTATATTATATCCTAGATTTTATCTAATAGATTACATTTTATGTTTATATTAGAATACACAAATTCAAGAAGCTCATAATAGTTTTTCGATTGGCCTTTCAGAGGCAATTTATAAAAAAATGGAAAAGGCACAAGTAGGTTATTCTTAGGTATTATTTTTGGGTATTAACAGATGAGGTTTGAATAATTTAGAAAAATGGAGAATTAAAAGTAATTTTGTTATTTAATCTCAGTCAAGAATTAATGTACAAAATATATCCACATCTATGATTTCATCACATTTATCATCAGATGTCATATTGCAGTTGTGGAAACTAAAACAGAATAGGGGAATAGTTTGTTGAAGGAGATAAGAATTCAGAAGCAAATCTGGCATTGAGAAATCACTGTAGTTCTCAGTGCATTATTCAAATTAATTCAGTGTTTCCTTTTACTGTTCAGAACCATCTCTTTTCATAAAATCATTCAATCACTAATCCATCTATCCACCAATTCATTTGTTCTGCAAACATTTATTGAGGACATTTTATTTTCCAGGTCAAATAGGTGTGTAAGACACAAAGACAAAGAAGACATATTAAATATAGGGTAACAGAGAGTCTTTGTCTGCAATACTTGACAAAACAATAGCTTAATGCACTCTAGATACTGGGATTCAAAGACTATTATTACATCCAGAGCTGTATATTTAACTATGAAATTTGGTCAGGCCCATTCTCTGTGGGAAAACCTATTCTGTTTATATGCAGAATTCAGAGAAAAACTGCAGGTACCATTTGATCACATAGGTTTTCTATGCTTTTCATTTCCATAGAACCATTCAATTTATTACCAAATAATCATCTAGTGTTTTCTGTGTTTTTCACCTGTGCATAAAGGCAATCAAAAGAGAATAATGGAATGCTGAAAGCTATGCTGTAAACAAGCCGAGAGCAGTGGATCAGCTAAGCACTCCATTCCCTTTGAAAGTAACTGACCTTTAGTCTCAGGCATCTATGAGGATGCTGGATTATCATTTCAACTGAAGCACACTTTGTTTACTGTAACTAACTGTGTAAAAGTGATTTGTCTACGTCTTGAGATACGGTGACATACCTTTCTGAAAGTATGAGCTGACTTAAAATGCCTACCTTCTAATTAATTATTTCCCCTAGGAAATGCTGTTGGTTTGTATTGTCACTTTAAAAATTTTAGTGTAGTTACTAATATAATGCTTCTTTTCTCTTCTAGTAGCTTTAAAAATATGTATTCTCATTATAAAATTGAACAAATTTTTACTAATTTTGTTCACTATGTAGAAAGTAAAAAGAATAAAAAGTATTTTCCCCATATCATACTTATCGCAGCAACTAATGTTAATATTCTGATGTATTTTCTTTATTTGCTGCACATAGAATCTACATCAGTGTGAACATTTGGTATATATATATATTTGTGAGTACTTTTTTTTTTTTTTTTTTGAGATGGAGTCTTGCTCTGTTACCCAGGCTGGAGTGCAATGGCGCGATCTCCACTCACTGCAACCTCCGCCTCCCGGGTTCAAGTGGTTTTCCTGCCTCAGCCTCCTGAGTAGCTGGGATTATAGGTGTCTGCCACCATACCCAGCTAATTTTTGTATTTTTAGTAGAGTTGGGGTTTCACCATGTTGGTCAGACTGGTCTCGAACTCCTGATCTCATGATATGCTCACCTCGCCTCCCAAAGCTCTGAGATTACATTTGTACTGTATTCATTTTTAAATTAATTTAAACATTTTTCTTATTATAGAAGTATACAGCTTTGTCATTATGGCAAGATCTGTCAAGTTTTTGTTAAAGCAACTCTTACCCTATTTTCTCCTGCTCAGTGTTCCAAAACAATAATGAAAGATAAAATAGAAAAACAGAAAATTATAAACGTTACATGTGCTGAAAAACAAAGAAAATATCTTAATGCTCAACTGAATCAGAAGCACAAAATAGAAAGTGGGACTTGAATAGCAGCCCAGCCGGTGACTTGGTCCAGAAGTGGGCAGAGCAGTGGGGAGATTGCATTCTTAAGGGTAATGGAGTCTAAAAGAGCTTCACTGGAGTGGGGGCCAGAAAGTCTGCCCCTCTGCTGAGAATGAGCAGCTGGGCATATTAAATTTCCAGACAATAAAAACAAGCAAGATAGAGGTTTGCTAAAGAACTAGAGAAACAAAGATACTTAATAATTTTACTTTTGTTAAAAAACGTTTCTGGTAAAAATTTTAAGAGGAACCACTAAAAATTAGGAAAATATATCTTCCAAACCAAGAATGAAGACTAAAAGAATAAAGCAACATTTATTAATTAAAATGTCCCTAGTTCTTGGAAAAAACAGTGGAGCAAAGAAGAAACATGGCCAACCAAAAATGCAAAAGAGAAGATAACTAATGAAAGACAAAGAGATCATGTTGGATGCAATTTTTAAAATTCTTGCTATATGCTTTTTATAAGAGTCAAACCTAAATCATAGTGACACAGCAAGTTTGAAAGAATTGGGTTAAAATAGGAAAGATGAAGCAAAACCAATATAAAGAAAGGCATTGCAGCACTATCATTAGTCAAAATTTAATTGAAGGCTGAAAACATTAAAAAGAATAAAGTGGAATATTTTATAATATTAAAAGAATCAAACCACAGAAAACACAATACCAAGAAGATATCATAGTCGTAAATTTTTTTATATACAACAATACACAACACAGCCTTGAAACATTAAAAGCCAAAACTGATAGGATTTTGAGAAACAGAAATCTACAATATTTGCAAGATTTTAATATGTCGTGTTTCATTCAGAATATTGACAAATGAAGAAACATAATATTAGAATATAGGCTATTGAATAATAGAATTAATAAACTTGATTTAATAGACATATCTAGGACTTTGTGCCCATCAATACAGAATATATATGTTCTTTTCAAGCACACATGAAACCCTGAGAAAAACTGACCACTTATTAGGTCATTGTGGTAATCTCAACACATCAAAGAAATAAGTCACAGTCTCAAATCATAATATAATGAAATATGAATCAACAATAAAAAATATAAATCACATTACGTTTGAAAAATGTCCCCCCCATATTGAATGTCTTACAAATTACTAAAGACATACATGCTTGTAGTGCTGAATTAAAATCTATAAACAATGCCTAACTTTATATAGGCAGTGCTAATCAATTCTCCCATTTTGCCTGACCCAATTGTTCCCACTCTTCAGCTCACCTTCATTTTAAGCAATGCTCAAAGCTCACTATATATCCTTTAATATACAATCATAGAGAAGCATGTCTATGTCATGATGATGGTGACTGTAATTTGCCAATGCAAAGGAAACTGAAACAGCTGTTTGTTGTCTAACAAAACTTTACAGATAATCAAGCGGGAAATAATAAGAGGTATATTCAGCAAATGCATAGTAAATGTGATAAGAAATTTGCTGTTCAACAACATTCACAATAGTCTGCTTCCAGACATTCTCAACTCCTAGGAGAAGTGGGAATGTACCAAATCAAGGGAATACCCTGTGGTTCAAAAGGCCCTGGATGGCAGGCCTTGAGCACCAGATCTTTCTGCTGGTGTGAAGTTTCTTTCAGCAGAAGCACAGTTCCAGTGCTGGGCTCAGCTGGGAAATTCTTCAGCTCTAACCCAGCAGTCAGCCCTGGTGCATTTGAAGGGCCTTGGAGAAGGGGATGTCTTTCCCCCCTTGTCCACCATGGCAGACACAGTTGGGGCTTCTCCCATGGGAACTCAGCATGGGTACAACAATAGACAGCCTTTCTGAAACGTGTCAGGGTTACTGCATTGCCACAGGAGGAGCACCCTACAGGTTCAAGATTGCATAAGACACAGAGTCACTTCCTCTCTACTTGGAGTATCAACATTCCTACACATGAAAAGAGGTGCCTATCTGATCTCCAAAGCCAGAGCACTAGGACCGGAGTGTGTCTGAGAGGTGGATAACTTTCCTACTGACCTGACAGGGGAGCTGAGGTGACTGCATCCCTTCCCCTTGATAAGACCTTAGTGCAAATCACTGTGAGCTCCTCCAGCCACCTCTGTCAAGACTGGGACCTCTGCACACCATTGGATACTGCATTTACCCACTTGATTTAGCCACAACTGGTTCCTATCTAGGAACACCTCCCCTGTTGGCCTGAAGCCTGAACCATCAAACCAGCAAATAAAATACTGGGGAAAAACAAATAAATAAATAAGCACATGCCATGGGGGACTGAGATAAGCTTCAAGAGACTTCTACCATTCCAACCCCATAGGAAACAGTGAACTTGCTTAGACACTGAGCACATTCTTAATACAACCAGCATATGAGAAAGTCATCATACAAAGACTCTCTATAACCAATGAAATCTTACAGAGTATTTACCCCTGAAAGTACCAAGAACTAAGTTAGGCTATAATTAACTATAAGCATTGAAGTCACATCTTTTGGGGAAAAAAGGAATATAAAAACAAAAAAACACAGTCAAATCAAACATAAATTTAAGAATAATTAGAAGGAATAGTCTACCCAAATGAGAAGGAATTAGAAAGGTAACTCTGGTAATACGACAAAACAGGATTCTATAACATCTCTAAAAGATCACACTAGCTCTCCAGCAATGGATCCAAACCAAGATGAAATCTTTGAAATGCCAGATAAGGAATTCAGAAGGTTGATTATTAAGCTACTCAAGGAGATATTAGAGAATGATGAAAACCATCATAAATAAATTAAAACAGTTCAGGATATGACTGAAACATATTCTAGAGTGATAGATATCATCAAGAAAAAACAATCAAAACTTCTGGAAATGAAAGATATACTTAGGGAATTACAAAATGCAGTGGAAAATGTTAACGATAGACTAGAACAAATAGAAGAAAATTCCAGAGCTCAAAGACAAGGCATTTGAATTAACCCAGTCAGACAAAATGAAGAAAAAAGAATCAAAAGAAATGAATACAGTCTTCAAGAAATATGGGGTTATGGAAAATGACCAAACCTAAGAATAATTGGCATTCCTGAGGGAGAAGAGAAAATAGTAAGTCTGGAAAACTTATTTGAGGGAATAAATGAGGAAAACTTCCCTGGTCTAGCTAGAGATCTAGATATCAAATTCAAGAAGCTCAAATAACTCTTGGGAAATTTATTGCAAAAAGATATTTATCAAGGCATATAGTCATCAGGTTATCTAAAGTAAACATGAAGCAAAGAATTCTAAGAGGAGTAAGACAAAAACATCAGGTAACCTACAAAGGAAAACCTATCAGACTAACAGCAGAAACCTGACAAGCCAGAAAGGACTGGGGTCCTATCTTCAACCTTGTTAAACAGAACAACTGTCACCCAAGAATTTTATATCCCACAAAACTAAGTTTCACAAATGAAGAAGAAATAAAGTGATTTTCAGACAGATCTTGAGGGAGTTTGTCATTACCAAACCAGCACTACAAGAAATGCTAAAAGGTGTTCTAAACCTTGAAAAAAAGCCCAATATGCATCAAAATTGAACCTTTGGAAAGCTTAAAACTCACAAGGCCTAAAAAGAATGACATAATGAAAAAAAAAAAACTAAGTAAAAATTAACATGATGAAGAGAACAGAATCTCACATGTCAATATTAGTGTTGAATGTAAATGATCTAAATGCTCCAATTAAAAGATACAGAATAGCAGAATGGATTTTTAAAAATCACAATCCAAATATTGGCTGTCTTCAGGAGATTCACCTAACATGGAAGGATTCATATAAACTGAGGGTAAAAGGGTGGAAAAAGATATTCCACACAAATGGAAACCAAAAGTAAGCAGGAATAGCTAGTCTTATATCAAACAAAACTGACTTCAGAGCACCAATGGGAAAAAAAGACGAAGATGGTCACTATATAATGATGAAAGGGTCAATCCAGCAAAACGATATTACCCTCCTAAATATATATATACCTCACACTGGAGCTCCCAGATATATAAATCATTACTACTAGACCTAAAAAATGAGATAGCAACATAACAATAGTGGAAGATTTTAATTTACCGCTGACACCACTAGACAGATCTTCAAGATGGAAAGTCAACAAAGCAACAGTGGACTTAAATGACATGCTACAACAAATGGACTTAGCAGATATTTACAGAACATTTTATCCCAGAACTATAGAATATACATTCTTCTCATCAGCACATGTAACATTCTTCAAGATAGACCATATGATAGACCACAAAAGAAGCCTCAATAAATTTTAAAAAATCGAAATCATAAGTGTCATCTCAAACCACAGTGGAATAAAACTAGAAATCAACTCAAAAACGAATCCTCAAAACTATAAAAACACATGGAAATTAAATAACCTGCTCCTCAATGATATCTGAGCTAACAATGAAATTAAGATGGAACTTTAAAAATTCTTTGAATTGAATGATAATAATGAAATAAGTTATCAAATTTTCTAGGATACAGCAACAGCAGTGCTAAAGGAAAGTTTATAGTGCTAAATGCCCACATCAAAACCTGAAAGAGCACAAACTTTGACAACCTTATGTCGTATCTCAAGGAACTAGAGAAACAAGAACAAACTAAACCCAAAGCTAGCAGAAGAAAAGAGATAACAAAGATCAAAGCAGAAGTAAATGAAATTCAAACAAATAAATACAAAAGATCAATGAAATAAAAAGCTGATTCTTTGAAAAGATAAACAAAATAGATAGATTGTTAGCTAGATTAACCAGGTAAGGAAGAGAGAAGATTCAAATAAGCTCAATTAAAAATGAAACTGGATACATTACAACCAATACCACAAAAATACAGAAGATCATTGGATGCTACTATGAATACCTATACACACATGAACTAGAAAACCTAGAAGAAATGGATCAATTCCTGGAAAACACAACCCTCATAGATTAAATCAAGAAGAAATAGAAACCATGGAGAGACCAGTAACAAGCAGTGAGATTGAATCCGTAATTTTAAAATTGCCAACGACAACAGAAAAGTCCAGGACCAGAGGGATTCACAGCTGAATTCTACCACACATTCAAAGGAGAATTGATACCAATCTTACTGAAACTTCCAAAAGGTTGAGAAAGAGGGACTCCTTCCTAAATCATTCCATAAAGCCAGTATCAACCTGATGCCCAAACCAGGAAGAACACAACAGAAAAAACTACAGGCTAACTACCCTGATGACCATAGATGCAAAAATCCTGAACAAAATACTAGCTAACCAAATATAGCACATCAAAAAGATAATTCATCATAATCAAGTGGGTTTCCTCCCAGGGATGCAGGGATGGTTTAACATATGCAAGTCAATAAGTGTGATACATCACATTAACAGAATTAAAAACAAAAATTGTATGGTCGTCTCAATAGATGCAGAAAAAGCATTTGACAAAATCCAGCATCCCTTCGTGATAAAAACTCTCAACAAATAAGGCATAGAAGGGACCTACCTCAAAATAATAAAAGCTATATATGACCTACCCACAGCCAACATCACATGGAATGGGAAAAAGTTGAAAGCATTCCCCACCCTGCCCTGAGAACAGGAACAAAACAAGGTTGCCTACTTTCACCACACCTTTTCAACATAGTTCTGGAAGTCCTAGCCAGAGCAATTAGGCAAGAGAAAGAAATAAAGGACATTCAAATAGAAGTCAAACTATTGCTGTTTGCAGATGATATGATTTTATATTTAGAATATTCTAAAAACTCTCCAAAAGACTCCTGGATTTGATAAACAAATTCAGTAAATTCTCAGGTTACAAAATCAGTGTACACAAATCCATAGCACTGCTATACACCAACAATGATCATACTGAGAATCAAATCAAGAACTCAATCTCTTTTACAACAGCTGCAAAAAAGTAAAAATACCTAGGAACATACTTAACCA
The DNA here is from genome assembly GCF_003255815.1 of Theropithecus gelada. Classification (NCBI taxonomy): domain Eukaryota; kingdom Metazoa; phylum Chordata; class Mammalia; order Primates; family Cercopithecidae; genus Theropithecus; species Theropithecus gelada. The sequence goes on along the minus strand of NC_037679.1, from coordinate 58,712,814 downwards.
AGAAGGTGAAAGATCTCTACAAGGAAAACTATAAAACACTATTGAAAGTAATCATAGATGACACAAACAAATGAAAACACATCCCATGCTCATGGAAAAATGACCATACTGCCCAAAGCGATCTATAGATTCAATGCAATTCCCATCAAAATACCAACATCATTTTTCATGGAATTAGAAAAAAAACATTCTAAAATTCATATGGAACCAAAAAAAAAAAGAGCCCAAATAGCTAAAGTGAACCTAAGCAAAAAGAACAAATCTGGAGACATCACATTACCAGACTTCAAATTATACTACAACACTATAATTACCAAAACAGCATGGATATTTGTATAAAACTAGGCACATAGGCAAATGGAACAGAATAGAGAACCCAGAAATAAAGCCAAATACGTACAGCCAAGTGATCTTTGACAAAGCAGACAAATACATAAATTTGGGAATGGACACCCTGTTTAATAACTGGTGCTGGGAAAACTGGCAAGCCACATGTAGAAGAATGAAACCGGTTCCCTGTCTCTCACCACATACAAAAATCAACTCAAGATGGATCAAAGACTTAGATATATGACATGAAACTAAAACTTCTAGAAGATGATGTTGAAAAATCTTTTCTAGACATCAGCCAAGGCAAAGAATTCATGACTAAGACCCCAAAAGCAAATGCAACAACAACAAAAATAAACAGAACCTAATTAAACTAGAACACTTTTGCATAGCAAAATAAATAATTATCAGAGTAAACAGTCAACCCACCGAATGGGAGAAAATATTTGCAAACTGTGCATCTGACAAAGAACTAGTATACAGAATCTACAAGGAACTCAAATCAGCAAAATCCCCACAAATAATTCCTTCAAAAAGTTGTCAAGGAACATGAATAGACATTTCTCAAAAGAAGATATACAAATAGGCAATAAACAGATGAAAAAAATGCCCAACATCACTGATCATCAGGGAAATGCAAATTCAAACCACCTTACTCCTGCAAGAATGGCCATTATTAAAAAGTCAAACAACAAATGTTGGTGTGGATGTGGGGAAAGGGGAACTCCTATTCACTGCTGGTGGGAATGTAAATTAGTACAACTTCTGTGGAAAACAGTATGGAGATTCCTTAGAGCTAAATGTAGATCTACCAATGGATACAGCAATCCTACTACTAGGTCTACCCAAAGGAAAAGAAGTCATTATATGAAAAAGATACTGGCACACATATGTTTATAGCAGCACAATTCGCAATTGCAAAGATGTGGAAGCAACCTAAGTGCACATCAGCTAATGAGTGGATAAAGAAAATGTAGTATATACACTCCATGGAATACTACTCAGCCATTAAAAGGAACAAAATAATGTTTTTTTCATCAATTTGGATGGAGCTGGAGGCCATTATTCTAAGTGACGTACCACAGGAGTGTGAAACCAAAAACCATATGTTGTCACGTATAAATGGGAGGTAAGCTGTGTGCAGCAAAGGCATCACAGAGTGATATAATGGACCTAGAAGCAGGAGGGTGAGAGGGTAGCTAGGGATAAAAAAAAACTACACATTAGGTACAATGTAGACTACATGGGTGATGGGTGCACTAAAATCTCAAAATTCACCACTATATAATTCATGCATGTAACATAAAACCACTTGTACCTCAAAAGCTATTGAATTTTTTTAAATGATATTTGCTCTTAACAGTAAAAAAAAAAAATCAGTGAAAATTATTTGCCTGAATCAAAATTAAATATCCAACACAAAATATAAAAACAATTTTTGGAAGGAGTTGAGCTTGTAATTTTTGCCAGCTATAAAATGGATTAGGTTCCAAACAAAGGGAAGAACATTTTAAGTGAGATCTGTTAAAAGAAGTAATTTCAATAATGAAGATTTTGCTAGAAAATTTGAGGAAAAAACTAATGAAGATATTTTGTCAAAAGCAACTGAAAGCTCTTCAGTTAAACCACCAAACAACTGTTCACTGAATACAAAAACCTTTCTAATAATGTCAAATGTAACTTATTAAAAACATGTTTAATTGCAGGTATTTTTCTTTACCTATAGGTAAGTCATGTAACATGAGACACTGCCTAATTAACACTTTGAGTATGCTTTCTTTCAAAGAACCTTCAAATTTGCTAAATAAAAAAATATTGTCAACTCATAGCCTAAGTAATCGAACTCATGAAATAGATTTTTAAAAATATTTTACATCAAAGAAATAATTTCTACTAAATGTGAAAAAAATAGTTTCTATCACAACATGTGGTGTTCCTGCTATGTTAGATCAAAAATCCAGATTTTTTTGCTTTTAAAGCAAAAAAAAAATATTTCCTTTATTGATTTATTGCACAGTTTGAAGTATATTGAAAATTTCTTAGTAAATAAAGAAATGGCAATATGCCTACATTTTCTTGATATACTACACATGAAGAAGCTAAGTGTGAAGCTCCAAGGAAAGGAAGAGCTTATTAGTGAGATGGACACAAAGAGTTGTGTTGAAATAGAGCTTTTCATAAAACAAATCAATATAATTATTTTACACATTATTTGAATATGAATTATTATGAAAAAAATTTGAATATTTAAAATACATGCATGTTATTTATGTCTCTCTCTTATAGGGTATAGTCTGTCCTAGTCATCTATGTATTTTTTTTAATTTTTCATTTTTAAAATTTATCTTTAATTAACAAATAATAATTGTATATATTTATGGGATACAATGTAATGTTTTGATATATATATACACACACACACATAATGGAATGGATAAATCAAACTAATTAACATATCCATCATCTCACATACCTACTATTTATTTGTAGTGAGAACATTTAAAATTTAAAATCTATGTTTTAGCAATTTTGAAATATACAATGTATTATTATTAACTATGGTCACCATACTGTGCAATCGATCCCTAAAGCTTAATCCTCTCCTCTAACTGCAGCTTAGACTAACACTCCCCTTTTGACTAACATTCCTCCTTTCTCCTTCCACCCACTTCCCCAATCTCTGGTAACCAATATTCTACTCCCTGCTTACATGAGTTTGACTTTTTTAGATTCCACATACAAACGAGGTTATGCAGTATTTTTCTTACTGTGCCTGGTTTGTTTAACTTAGCATAATGTCCTCTAGGTTCATCCATACTGTCACAAATGGCAGAATTTTCTTCTTTTATTAAGGCTGAATAGTAGTATTCTATTGTGTATACGTGCCACATTTTCTGTATCCATCCATCCATTGATGCTCAATAGCATTATAGAAACGAATTGCAAAAACAAAACAAATTTGAAGAAAGCTTTATTGTTGATAAATTTAGAGCTATTTTAAAATTTATTCAATACCCCTTTGACTTTTCTATTAACATTGCTGAGTCAGATAATTTACTTAAATTTGGGCAGACATAATTTTGAAGTTGAAATGGTTATATCAAAGTCAAATCAATTCTTTTTAATGAACCAGTTTTATCAATATAGGTCCAAATATTAAAGGAAAAATGATTTTTGGTGTTCAATTCAGTTATTTGAAAACTTTATGTTTAGAAAAACTTGGTTATATGAATCCACTTTTTCAACTGTAATTCTATAAAGTCTAAATATAGATTGTGCATTTTCAATTAAAGTTTACTGTCTGGATTGACATGTGCTAAAAGCATAAATTGCATATCTGATTATGAAGACATAGTATACAAAAAGAATGTAAAATATTTTATTAGTAATTTTTGTTTTGAAATACTAATATTTTGAGTAAATTGGGTCAAATCAACATTATTAAGTTAATTTTACCTATTTAAAAAAGTTTTAATATGGGTGTTAGAAAATTTAAAGTTATATGTGTGGTTTACATTATATTTCTATTGAAGAACGCTCTGGTAGAGAAAATAAAAGAGTAATTCGGTCTTTTCTCCAGCATGATTGATCAAAATTAATGTTTTATCATTGTTTGTTAGAAAGTTTATTTCAGCTTCACAATCGGTTATCGGTACTGTCATGATAATTTTGGGGATTGTTGTCAACTTTGATAAAATCCTTCTTTCACTTCCAAGCTTGAAGATTTGGAAGAATTTTCCACTGGCTAGTTATATACATTTCAAATCTTTCTCACCCACTACACAAATATTTCTGGTACCGAGCCTCATAGGTCACACCCATATTACAATATGGCTTTAAAACTTTCTGTTGCATACCCGATGAGTTGGCACAGGAGGTGGTAGGGGTATTCCTAGAAGCCATTCTTACGTCAGAACTGTATGTACATGGGAGTGACTTCAAACTTCTTAAATATGTATTACTAAACCTAAACTAAATGTGCCCAAGATTCATTTTTCCTTTAGCTGGATTCCAGAAATGTCTGCAGTCATTCTAATACTACCCAAAATAGAGAAATATGATAGGGAAATTAAAGGTGAAAGAAACAGAGGTATTAACCTATTGCAATTAAAATATTTTACATAATTTACAAAATCATGTAACCATGAGAAAACATTTCTAGACCCCTCTCAACATATTGGGAGGGGGAAGGGTCTATGAAAGGGCTGGACCCTGATGCTTAAGCTGCAATATTTGCCTCTGAGTGTAAACCTTTTGTTTTACAGAAATGGAACTATTTGTACTTTTGTGCATATTCCTTTCCTTACTCAAAGATATTTCAAGTAACTTCTCCAAGTCAGTTGGTGTCACTGTATTTCATTGTTTTAAGGGTTGCATAATGTTTAAAAACATTATGTATTGTGATTTATTCTTTGTCTATTGGTGAGTATTCACTTCATTTTGAATTTTTTTTATTTTCCACTAAGTACAAAACTGCAGCAAACATCAATGTGTACTTCTCTTATACTGAGGTGCTTTTATTTCTATGAGAGAAATTTCCATGTGGGTCAAATGTAAGTTAATCATACATCCAAGTTTCCCTGGAATTTTCCTGTTTATGAACTGGCGTAATTATTACTAGCACTCCCTTTCACTCTCAAAAGTTTCCCAGTTTGGATGATAAATGTTTGCATACCTTAGTGAAAGGATACATATATTTTAATATCTATGATAGTAACAATGGATATCATTGAGAATTTTTAATGTGCCAGACATTGCTTTAAGCACTTTACAGGTACTGTCTCAGTTTCCCACAAACAGGATATTATCATGCTTATTTTACAAATAAGGAAGCTGAGACATAGAGAAATTAAGTAACTTACTCAAACCAGCATTGCTAGTAAGTATGAGCCATGATTTAAACCCAGGCAGTCTGGCTCTACAGTAGGGTGACAAACCAAGCTGGTTTGTCTGGGACTAGGACTGAAGGGATTTCCAGGATGTGGGCTTGCAGTTGTAAAACCAGGAAATAACCTAGCAAACCAAAGGGACCTCTGAATGAGATGCAGAGGGACTGATCTTAATGCCATTGCGTTCCAAAACAGCTGTATCAGTTCCCATTGCCACCGACAATGTTAGCCTGCAGCCTTTTTCTCCATAACTGCCATATGAAGCCTCTAAGATAACTCCCAGTGATCCCCTTTCCCGGTATTCATGCCTTTGTTTAATCTCTTCCTTTGTGTGTAGACTGGACCGTGTGATTTGCTTTTAATGAATAGAATATGGAAAGAATAATGCATGTCACTTCTGAGATCAGGTTACGAAAGACCCATGGCTTCTATTTTATTAGCTCTCTCCTGCTCTCTGGTTCACTCATTTTGATGGAGCGCTTTGTGTTCTGTGGAGAGGCCCATGGGGCAAGGAACTGAGGGAGGCCTCAGATTAACAGCCAGTGGGAAACTGAGGCCCTCAACCCAACAGTCCTGTGGGAGCTAAATGCAGCCAACAACCATGCGAGTGGTCTTTGAAGTCAATTTCTCCCAGTCAAGCCTCAGATGAGACCATAGGCCCAGCTGGCACATTAATTGCAGCCTTGCAAGACCCTGAGTCAGCAGAGCCATACCTAGACCCCCAACCACGAAAACTGCAAGATAATAAACGTTTGCAGTTTTAAGTTTTGGGGTAATTTGTTACACAGAAATAGATAGCTAATATAATCTTTATTCTTCTACATTTTAATTCTTCCAGTGAAGATAGTGCAAAATAGATATCACATTTTTATTTTAATTAGCACTTCCTTGACTACTATTAGTTCAAGCTGCTTTTCAAATAGTTGTTGATAATTTAGATTTGCTTTTCTCTGAATTTCTATTCATATCAATTGCCCAATTGTATACTGACTATTTTATCACTTTATAGATCACAGTTATTAACCCTTAATCTGTTGTATGTAGTGCAACTATTCTTTCTCAATTTATCATTTTTCTGATGATTAATTGTGGTATCCTTTCAATTTTTATTTTATCATTTTATTTTTGAGACAGAGTCTCTCTCTATTGCCCAGGCTGGAGTGCAGTGGCAATCTCTGCTCACTGCAACCTGCACCTCCCAGGTTCAAGTGATTCTCCCCTCTTAGCCTCCCAAGTAGCTGGGATTACAAGCTTGTGCCACCATGCCTAGCTAATTTTTCTATTTTTAGTAGAGATGGGATTTTGCCATGTTGGCCAGGGTGGCCTTGAACTCCTGACCTCAAGTAATCCGCTGGCCTCAACCTTTCAAAGTGCTGGGATTACAGGCTTGAACTGCTGCACCCAGCCTTCAATTTTTATGTAATGAAATATATCAATCTTTTTCTTTCTTTCTTCTAGGTTTCTTGTCTTGATTAAGAATTCTCCGTTACCCCAGGCTATACTAGTGAACTTCTGTAATGCATTTTAAGATTATTATTGTTTTATTGTTTAAAATCAATTCTGTAATCCATCTGGATTTTTTAATACTGTGTTACAATAGGGATTTAAATTTACTTTCTTTCATTTGTGTTATGATTATTAATTAAACAAGCTTTCCTTTTCCTACTAACACATACTCTTTGTTATTTATAAAATTCTATATATTTGGACATATTTTTATTGCTCTTCATTTTTTATATGACTAATGTAATTACAGTAGCTGTATAATCTTTTCTGCTATTTGGAAAGGCATTCTTTTTTTACTATTATTTTTCATACTTTCTTGGTTATTTTGGTCATTTATTTTACTATATGAATTTTAAGATAATTTCATCCAATTTCAAAAGAACTACATCCAAAAAATGGAATTCTAAAAATATTGAATTTAATTTTATGTTTATATTAATTTTGTGGAATTGCCCTTTTTATATTTTATATTGTCCTAGATTTATTCAGATTTTACATGACATTTAATAAAATATATAGTTTTTTAAAAGATACAATTTCTATGAATTTCTTAGTAGTTTCTATTTGATAGTTTTTATCACTCTGTTGAAAGAATGTTTTTTCCATTTCCATTTCTAGGTGTTTATTGTTAGAATGCACAATAAGTATTGAATTTTTAATTTATTAGTTGTATTCAGCAGGCTTACAAAATCATTTTAATTTTAATATATTTTACTTTAAAACTTAAGCTTTTGAGGGTTTTTTTTTGCTTTTGTTTTTGTTTTTTTTGAGACAGAGTCTTACTCTGTCACCCAGGCTGGAGTGCAGTGGTGTGATCATGGCTCACTGCAACCTCTGTTTCCTGGGTTCAAGTGATTCTCCTGCCTCAGCCTCCCAAGTAGCTGGGATGACAGTTATGCGCCACCATGCTAGCCTAATTTTTTTTTTTTTTTTTTTTTTTGTATTTTTAGCACAGGTGGTGTTTCACCATGTTGGCCAGGCTGGTCTCAAACTCTTGACCTAAAATGATCTGCCCACCTCGGCCTCCCAATGTGCTGGGATTACAGGCATGAGCTACCCCACCCAGCTGGCTTTTGAGTTTTATAGAGGCTTTTGGATATATAATCATGTAATCAACAAAAATAAATATTTTCACTCTTTTCCCCAATATTTATAGTAATTATTTAATTTCCCACTTTGATATATTTATTAGAACCTTCAAGACAATGTTGAACAAATGGCAATGGAAGGCATTTGAGTCTGGTTTCTGTTTCAGATGCGATAGTTTTTAGGATTTTACCTGAAATAGTTTTCAGGATGCTGCAATTGCTTATAAACCTTTTTATGTTTGTCATTACATAGTATTCCCTTTATTTCTGTTAAAAATTTTAACTCTAAAATATGACCTTATATATTTTAATATTTCCATTTCTGTTATTTTGTTTGCCTTTGCTTTTCACTTCTTTTCTATTTATTTCCAACTTTATTTTATTTTAGGTGTATTTCTAATGAGTAGGATAGAACTTTAAAAAAAATGTGTCTAACATTTTAGCCCCATCTTTGGTTTTTATTGGGGATAATTCTACTTATATTTAGTGTAACCACTGATATACTTGATTTCATTAATTTCATCTTTATATTTTAAGACATAAAATGTACAATTTTCTGGGAAAAGTACTAATTACTAGTCATAACTCAGTAGACATTAACAGAATAGAATTGCAAAATGGTTTGATAAGATGGTTTTATCAAACCTTAATGAACAGATAATACCAATGCTATACAACTGGTGGAGAGTGTACAAAGGAGTAAACTACCCAACTTTGTACTTTCACTACTTACATACAAAAATGGACAAGGAGAGTACAAGAATATTATATATGGATTAATCTCTGATGTGAAAACAGCTATACTAAGTCTAAGCAAAATATTACCACATTGAATTCAATAATGCATTAAAACGTAGATCTAGTTCTAGATCCTTGAGGAATCGCCATACTGTTTTCCATAATGGTTGAACTAGTTTACAATCCCACCAACAGTGTAAAAGTGTTCCTATTTCTCCACATCCTCTCCAGCACCTGTTGTTTCCTGACTTTTTAATGATCGCCATTCTAACTGGTGTGAGATGGTATCTCATTGTGGTTTTGATTTGCATTTCTCTGATGGCCAGTGATGATGAGCATTTTTTCAT